>NW_027396128.1:47963-135003 GCF_047715535.1 Aspergillus foveolatus | reverse complement strand
CCTTCTTCAAGGACATATGCCCGAACTGGGCCCGCCGGAGCGCCTGAAAGTGCGACAGTCCACACATCTACCTGGACAAAGGGTACGGCCCCTTCCCCCCAATCTATAGGTAGTCAAAACGGGCATCTGCCCTCGAAGACCTGGCCAGGGTAGCGCCGGATGCTTCTTCCACTCATTTCCAACATATATTGTCCATAGTTGCTGCTTCAAACCTGTATCTAGCTAGTTTTCGGGAGTTCTGTTTAGACAGCACGTCCAGATGCCCCCTGGGAGGCCGCAGATCACGTGGGCCCCGTGATCCGCCGAGTGACGTTAAATAATAAAATCAAATCAAATCAAATCAAATCAAATGGACTGAGCTATATTAAAAACACCACACCGACTTTCGAGACTCTCAGGGTTTTCAAATTGCGAACATTTCGACTAAAAAAAATGCTATCTCTTTCACGATTCACAGCAAATCCCCCTTGTCGACCGCGGCTACGGTTGCAGTTTTACCAACATATAAGCCGTCTAGGTGGCGATTTATGCGCCTTCCCGAGCGTCTCCGCTGCAGATCGCTGTCGTCACGTTGGTGAACAGAAACGGAACTCGTCTTCAAAATCAGCATGTAAAGCACAGAGCCAGAATAACTCAAATCAAAAGTCTGATACAAGTTCACTGCTGACCCGGCGCTTTTGGACCTACCGCTCGACGTGGCGCCGAGCAGGAATCAACACACTACGTTGCCTAGTAGGCTGCACTGTGGGCGACTTTGCCGCGCTATGGACGCTCCAGACATATTGCCCTGAGCTGGGAATGGGGACTATAATGGCTGCTTCGAGTGCGTACCTTCCCTCGTCCCTCGCTCACCCTTAGGCGGCTCAGATAATCCGGGCTGACTAGATCGCCTCCAGTGGCATCCGGTATCACAACGTCTATCATTCTGGAGACGGTCCTTCTCCGTCATGGACCAGATAGGCTTCCATGGCTCGCAGCGGTGCGCACTGCAATGGGGATGAGTCTCGTCTCGATGGCGGCTATGGAAGCTGCGGAGAATCTGGTCGACTACCATCTTACAGGGGGTGTTATCAATCTCAACGATCCGGCGTTCTGGATGGCTGCGGTGGTTTCGATTGGTGCCGGGTTTCTGGCGCCGTTGCCATATAATTATTGGAGGTTAAGGGCGCTGGGGAGGAGTTGTCATTGACCCTGAAAAGACTCGCATTTCCAAAACTGTACATAACTATAGATATTGCACTAATCCATCTCAGCTCTATACAGGCGGATTCCACTGGCCCAGCAGTCGAGAACCCTCGCGAGTAAGGCTAGGCAGCTGAACTGACTACTCAACGATCTCGAACTTCACGCTCGCATCCTTCTCAAAGACATTCCTCCAGTCCGCCCAGATCCGCTTCAGCTCATCAATATACCTGCCCTGCAACTCCTCGACATACTCCTCGCTTACATCAAACCGCTGCTGCCTGACGCTGATGGGCCTGCCGACGACTACATGCAGCGGCCGTCGAAAAGGTATGAACATGCAGAAACGTCCCAGCGAAAAGGCAACCTTGTGACCAGCAGCTTTCTCCCACGCCCAAGCGACGAGGCCCTTGATCGAGTACCGTGAGAACTGAATGGGCGCAAAGAGGTCGTTCTCCCCGAACACAAGCACCGGGACGAGATCCGCTCCCGTCTCGACAGCAAGGCGGATAAATCCCTTCCTCAGCTTGACCACGATGCCCATCGTCCCCGGGCGTGCGACGTTGTACTCGCGACTCCCGCCCACGCTGATAGTGATTGCCTTGCCCATTCCGCGGAGATCATACCCTCCGCGCGTGAGATGTTGGATGCAGGAATCCTTCGAGACACCGCTCTGCCCCCGCGCAAAGAGGTACTCTCGCAGAAGAGGCGCGGTGAACATCCCATCCTTCACCAGGAACCGGTTGACGATTCCAGGGAAGAGTGTCTCGAACCCTGTTGCATCTGCCGTGAATGCGCCTGCGATTCCGTGGCAGGCGATTCCGTGCGGGTGTGCGCCGATCACGTATTTGCGTCGTGGGGAAAGGGGGGCACTTCGGTAGAGTCTTATGGGGAAGTACGATGCATGCAGTTTCCACATCAGAGAGGAGCGGAGCCACTTGCTCGGCTTGGGGGCGCTGGTTTTGTGCGCATTGGAGAAGAACTTGATGTGCAGGATGTAAGAGAGGACGAGAATGCGGACTCCGTTGTGGGGGACGAGCAGCAGAGAGTAGCCCAGGAGTGGAAGGAGGAACCAAGTGTTCGAAATGAAAGCAACGGTAATAATTTCGAGGAGGCGTCGTAGTATAGATCTGGGTCTTGTCAGCATTCCCTTTCCCCATGGGTGGATCAGTTTAGGGTATGGGACGCGGTGACTCACTTGTTGACTGCACCCTCGTCCTTTGAATTGACAGTCTGCAGCGTCTCTCCCTTGCCATTCGTCACCGTCACGACTCGGGGATCGTTTTCATTGACTTCAGGGACGACAATCATGCTCTTATCGGTCCGTGCAGCAAGGTCGGCAATACGGTCCGCTGCCTCTACACGGCCCTCCTTCTTCTGACACAGTTTCTGCAGCTTGGCCGCTTTCTCCAGGTACGATTTATTCCCCAGGACCTTGGTCAAGGCCTTGCTGAGCTCCTTGCCGCTGATATCAGGGGCGCGGCTCTTGTTCCCGTAGACACCAATCCCGAGCCACTCCGCGCGCGCGGCGTTCTCGTAGCAGTCTTGCCAAGCGGGAAGTACGACGTGGGGGACGCCATTTCTGTTCCTGTCAGTTTTTCATCATAGAGACGAGCGCGAGCGAGGGGGATGGGTTTGGGAAGTGGTGGATGCAATGGGGCCATACTGTATAGCTTCATACCACGAATTCGCGCCCCCATGGTGCACCGAACAGACAATCTGCCCAGTCTCGAGCATGGCGAGAGGCTCGACCTCAAACCACGAGCGGATCCGTACCTGGTCAGCCTCCATCTCTTTCTGCAGCGGGGTGACAGACTGCGCGTAGATCTCGTCCTGGTCATGGGGGTGCTTGGGCAGTTTCCAGAGCACCTGGATCTTCCGATCAGAGCAAGAAGCCAGGAACGTCTTAACGCCAGTGGCGATCTCCAGCACGACGCTGGGGTTCGGTGCATAGAGGGTCCCGAGGTTGATCAGGACGGTCGGGGCCCGGTGCAGCCAGGCGAACATCTCGGGATCCTGTGTCTTGACGGGTGCCACGGGGAGCAGGATGGGCCCGCAAGGGACCACATTGTCGGGCACGTCAAACGGCCAGTCCAGCTCTTTCAGGGCAGGCGAGAGATGCAGCCGGTTTGGCATCCAGGAATCGGCGAAGGGGAACCGCCCGTGGATCTTGTGCTTGATGCGCCAGTCGCGAATCTCGCGACGGCGTCCACTGCCGTGGTACATCTTCGCCGTCTTCAGGACGGCCATCGTGTTCAGGGGGATAAGATGCGGCGGCAGGGGGTACGGAAACCCTGTTCCGGGCCTGTGACCTGGTTAGACAAACCACCCGCCGTCTCTGAGCGTCAAGTCGGGGCGCTTACATGGGATACTTCCACGCCCACTTGGCATTCTTCTGCAGACCCAGCACAATATGGCTCAGGGATGTGGTGTTGAGCAGGATTGTCGTCTGTCCCGCATTATAGGCCGCATCGCGGCCTTGGAGGAAGAAGAAATCGATCGCGCATAGAGACGGCTTGATAGCGTGAATGATCTCAACGCAGCTCTCGTAGATATCGACGTACTCCTCCTCCGTCCAGCCCCAGATATCTTCGCACAGCGACTTGAACCCGAGGACGGAGCCGGTGTAACCAGGAGGATGGAAGGCACCGCGCTTCCCCGTGCGGATGAAGATCTCCGTATTGGACGGTCCTCGCACGGGGTGGAAGTGGATGCGCGACCTGTACTCAGCATCGTACGAGGCCTCGTTGTCGTGGAGGAGTTTGTTCAGCCTCTTCTCGAGGACAGGGAACGAGGCGAGGTGGATGTCTGTCCCGCCACGTACGAGAAGCTCGTGGATAATTGCGAGGACGATGTTGGTCTGGCCATGCTCGCTATTCGCGAGGAAGAGCACGCTGGTCTTGGTCTTATTATTTGCCATTGCAAGAGTAATTGTATGGCCTGTTGGTTGCGGGATTCAGCACAGTATGGGGACGCGCCGATATGATATAGAGACCCAAGTCTCTCCCCAGGGGTTACAGTTTGCAACTGCCAAGACGACCCTGTGACGCGCCCGAATTTTGAATGTATTGTGAGACTGTCAGTGGGATCATCTGGCCTATCTCGCTCTGGTGGCTGAACCCGGTGTTCAGAAACCTAGGTCCGGCCCCGTGCAACATCTGCATATACACGAAGGATGAGCCAACCCTACGTATCAGATCAATCTATCAGCCCCAGGAGAATAGAGTCCCGCCCCCCACAGTGCTGTGACGAGCGGGCGTTTCATGGCCGGTTCGCTGATCCACATCCTCGGCTTTGCCCATTTTCTCCGTGAAAACGGGTCCGATCGCGAGGGCCAATTTTTTCGAGCGCGCCCTGCAGATCATTAACCCGGCATTTGAACATCTGAATTATCTGTTCTGAATCTGGGCAAAAGCTCGGGGATGGTTCCTGAAACAGTTGACATCGGCATGTTGTCTATCTGCCTCTGCCTCTGCCTCATGTCCGGTCTCCATTGCCGGCACTGGTCGTTTGAGTGTCACTGTCACAAGTGCCATGTCCCATTGCAGGCCGATCTTCTGTGGCCCTGAATGTAGGGCCGAAACGAAACGGCTGAAGTGACGCGACTTAGTTTCCTTGCACCAGGCAGGATCCGTGATCGTATATAATCAACAGACAAACCTTGCTGTTTCAACTGTCTTGGTCTTTTCTGCAAGTACACTCGTTTCTCCTAGACAAGATGTCGCTCGTTATGGCCGTGCCACATGCCTTCTCTGTCAGTGATTTTGGGGATATTCCCACCGTCCTAGTCTCAGCGTTGAGCTTCATCCTCGTAGGTTAATCCTTCTCTACATTGGGCAGTGCTGAGTGTTCAGATCCCTGGAGCCCTGCTCTTCTGTCTGCAGCTGTTGCAGCCTGGACCTGTCATCAAGGGGGTTAAAGGCCCTCTAATTGACAGGTATCTGTTTGGAGTGCGTATACTGTTGCTTCTGCTATAGTCAAGACATCGATTGACATGCCGTAGCTCGAGACAAAACTTGGCTTTCTCTCTGGCCGCAGCGCCTACAAGTTCAACTCCCTGCACAAGAAATATGGTACGAACCCTCAACCATTCTCCTCTCACCCATCCTTGCATCCCTCTCCGTAAATTTCTGCTTTCTGCCGCTGACTTAAAGAATGTAGGCAGGATCGTCCGCTTCGCCCCGAACCAACTCTCCTCCAACACGATCAAGGGCATGCGCAACATCTACGGCGCAGGGCTCGGGAAGAGTAACACCTTCCTGAAAACAGGCTTCTACAAGGCCATCTCGCGCCGAAACATCTTCACAGCCACCGACCCGTACTATCACGCCACCGTCCGCAAGCTCTTCAGTCCCTCACTGAGCCCGGGATGCATGGCTGCGCACGAGCCCGTGATCAAGGGGTGCATTGCGCGGTTCCATGCCCTGGTCAAGCAGAGGATGCAGAGTCAAAAGGCGATCAGTCTGAACGACCTGTACTACTCGCTGTCCGTGGATATGGTCTCTGAAGTCCTCCTGGGCAAGTCGCTCGGCTGCATTGAGCGCGGCCGGCCGTTTTTCTGGACGGAGCAGCTCCCGCGCATCTTCTATTGGGCCACTATTCGAGATCAGTTCAAGGGATCTGGCGTCCCCACGCTAATCAAGTGGATGCTGCGCCAGATCCTGCGCAAGGGAATCCGGCAGAGGAGTGAGGAGGCAAGAATGCGTCTGATCCGAGAGTATGCACACCCCCAGATACCCCAGTCCCTCTAGTATTCATGCTAACGGATGATGATGATGGCTACAGACAACTCAAAGCAACCCACACCCGCCGCGATATCATGGTTGAAGTCCTGGAGCGTGCCGAATCGAGCAGCCTGCCCGAGGATGAAATCGCAGAAAACTTCTCCGCCATCATGCTGGCTGGGTTCCATACGACTTCGCACGCCATCTGCGCCACCATCTGGCTGGTCCTCTCGCATCCGGAGACGCGTGAGTGTCTCCAAAACGAGCTTCGCACGGCCTTTCAGTCTACCGATGAGATCTCTTTAGACGTCCTTGCCAAACTTCCCTGGTTGAACGCGGTCATCACTGAAGCGCTGAGGGTCTACCCGCCTGTTCCGCTTGGAGGAGCGCGCGTCTCGCCTGGTGCTTATGTTGATGGGGTCTACGTTCCTGCTGGCGTACGTATCTCTCCCTGTATCACAGTTAGTTGCCTTTCTAACGCGTCCGCAGGTCGAGGTCTCGACCTCCCTCTATGCCCTGCACCACAACGGCGAGTACTTCAACAACCCATACGAATTTGCCCCCGACCGCTGGATCAACCCCGAGTCTACGGATCGCAAGGAGGCCGTGCAGCCATTCTTGCTTGGAAGCCGGTCTTGCATTGCGAAATAGTAAGTTCGCCTAGTCTCATATCCAGTTCGTTCTACAGTGGAAACCAAGCCCTAACGCGCCCCAGCTTCGCCCAACAAATGCTCCTGCTCACTTTGGCCTCTTTTTTTGTCGAGTTTGACGGGCAGTATGTCGGCAAAGTGAAGGACTGGACTACCGAGAGCCGCTGCTACGCTTTCTGGGAACTTCCTGAACTGAAGGTTCAGCTTCAGGAGAGGTTGGCATCCGCTGAGATTTCAGAGTAAGACCTGTATAGACGGAAGCAAAAGAGGTCAGGTCAGGAACTGGATTTCCGCACAGACTTCGACTTCTCTACGTTCGTGTAAATCTTCTTTTTTTCAGTTTACTTGATGACTTCCGTTTGGTCGCTTTAAACAGATACGCCGTATAGTTACCTAGTTAGGTTGAATGAATTATGATCTGCGCCCTGGTGGTTTCTAGGGTAGACCTGTGAAATGCTGCATAAGAGCTTTTCTGTTTGTAATACGTTCTTTTGAGATGAAGCGCACCTCCATGCCATGACCAACATTCTAGACCACGTGCTATAATGTAAATCCAGTCTGTAACCATTGTCGGCAGTGGTAGGACCCTGAGGTGTCAGAGACCTAGGTAATGCATGAAGCATCCGTAGCTATGGATCCTGTCAGTCCGCGACCGTGGGCGTGCTTGACGTTCAGCACTTGCAGGATCGGAAACATAACCAGTTTCGAAATTGAGACAGACCGCAAGATTCTAGAATACATCAAAATGTATCATACACTCAGTATAGGCCAGCCCTGCTGGCCTCGGCTTGAAAATTGGCCCTGCGGATCGGCAATTGTAGAGGAGTCCCCACTGCCATATGGGGGTCCATTCGTATACTCCGAAGCCCTGGGCTCAAATTCGAGACAGCCACCGGAGTCAATCTGACGCCAATGAACAGGTTTTGTGATCCTGTATCACGTTCACGGTCTCGGGTCACGTCCCTTATCGGAAAGTTGATATTGCTTGTGTACATCGTGCTCGAAAACTTCAGGTTCATGATTGTCGCATCACAGATTCACCGTGATACCTACACGGTTGCCCCGATGGAGAAGTCGAATAAGCACGTTTCAAGGGGCAGCAGTGCCTTTAGTCTGTAGATAAAATCCTCGCGATGGACTCAGGGTCCGACCTTGAAACGTCAAAACTCGACAACACGGACACTTGCCCTTGTCATTCTTCTGCATGTCTATTGTCCAACTTGCATTAATCTACCTTGACCTGCCATAACAATGAACATTCCAACCCCGACCCTTTCCCGCCCTTTCGGCGTTCAGCTCTGGCCGCACTTCAGCAGGGCTTTCACTGCACTGTCAGGCAAATCCCCCGCTGATTTCCAGCTTGTCCCCGGCGAGACGCCGATGACGACCCTGCAGGGCACCCTTCTGTCTCTGGCGACATACTACATCGTTGTACTGGGCGGCCGACAGCTCATGAAGAATCAGGCCCCGTTTAAGCTACGGACCCCGTTCATCATCCATAATTTCATCTTAACCGTGATAAGTGGCTTGCTGTTGGCACTTTTCCTGGAGCAGATTCTCCCTACGCTTACAAATGATGGTGTTCTACATGCAATTTGCGATGCGCGCGGTGGGTGGACGGACGAGTTGGTGCTTCTTTACTACGTACGCGTTGCTCTGGCTAAGCTAAGAAAGCCAATGGAAAATGGAAGCTGGCTGATGCTAATGAGACTCGCAGCTGAACTACCTGACCAAGTATCTCGAACTGGCAGATACAGTCTTCCTCGTCCTGAAGAAGAAACCACTGACGTTCCTGCACACCTACCACCACGGTGCGACAGCGCTGCTATGCTACGTTGAGCTCGTCGGCCGCACTTCTGTTTCCTGGGTCCCTATCACGCTGAACCTGATGGTTCACGTCGTAATGTACTGGTACTATTTCCAGAGCGCGCGCGGCATCCGCATCTGGTGGAAGCGGTACATCACGCTGCTGCAAATTGCGCAGTTTGTCATCGATATCGGTATTGCACCAATCTGCAACTCTCCAGTTTGAGCCTTTTGCTGATGTGGTTGACAGGGTTTATCTACTTCGCCTCGTATACGTACTTTGCGTCAACGTATTTCCCCTGGGTGCCGAATGCGGGCCACTGCATGGGTGAGGAGTATGCGGCGGGCTTTGGAGTGTTCATTATCAGCTCTTATCTGTTGCTGTTCATCTCATTCTATCTTACAACGTACAGGGAGAAGGCACCGCGGTTTTTGAGTCGGGCGAGGGCCCTAAGCGCGAAGAAGGGGCTCTGAGCGTGGCCGTCTCGATCTGAATGGTGGTAGCGAGATACCTTTTTGCCCTATCAACGTGGCTCTCCTCAGCGATGTATTGAATGGTGATTGCGTTGGTTGAGTCGAGGGTTCAGGCCGATCTGGTTCGTGGGAGGTTTATTTGTTCCAGTTAATGTGTTCAGTAACATCCATCTATACGAGCAATATGACATAGACTTCCAATATCTTAGCAACCAACATTTAAGGGCATATACATCTACACATACTCTGCATTACCCGCAGCTGTTCCTGCAGCTTGCATGTTTTGCAGCCTGAGGCACAGCATGAAGGACAGTTCGAACCACAAGCATACAATCGCCAACAGCCGAAGCGCAGGCGCATGAACCGAGTTTCGAGTTTTGGCCCTGCATACCTGCAAGCGACCAGCCGCATTGCCGTGCGTCCGAGCAGTGTCAGTGCTCTGGCTCGAAGATCCGGCACGTACAGGGTTCGCTTGATAGCGCAGCAAACATCCAATGGTAGCTTGATCCCAACACAGAGTGCGTCCGTCGACGAGACTATCGACCGCGATCAAATTTTGCCATGGCAAGTCTTAAAGGTACGGGGATCCTACTTGATGCAGTGCAGTCCGAGGCTCCTCGGTAGAACCCCGGCTAGCCATGGACGAGTTATTCATCGTGGAAACTGGCCTGGGAATCCAATAGCTAATCCCATGCCTGAGGGAGTCTTACACCGCGTTGTCTTTCAGCTCAATTCGAGAAAGCAAGGCCACTCCGAGGTATGGCCGACGCAAGACATCCATTGAGAGGCACTACCAGGATATCCAATATTCGAGATATGCCATATCGTTCCCCCTCTGCTCTTCCCCCACCCATCCTGGCGAATTCGGTCGAACTGCCCAGGCTAGGGCAGTGACCTGAACGCAGGTCCGCTCAATCCTGGCCCACTCGCGGCACTTCCAGGTACGGGTTTATCCCGATGTCAATGACAGCCGTTGCTGCTGGTGTTCCTGTCCCTATTCCTGTTTTTGTTCACCATGCTGTTGCTAGGTTCTGGGGTTGGGATCATCGCTCAGAACACGAGTTAGTTTATTACTAGCTCGTGGGTCGCGCTGAGGAGAACAGCTTCAACCAGTTCCTACACACAGTTGGCACCGGGGAGGAGTACATTCCTGGGGCGACCACCGGACGCAGTGAATTTTCACTATAGGTGGACTACAGAGACCTCTGTCGCATTCCTGGTGCCCATGATGAGCTCGTGGATTGACTAATCACTCTGTAGCAGGTCTACTCACGCTGAAGTATAAGCTAGGTAGTGCCAACGTCATAACGGTCGCTACCATACTTGGCGATGTACACTACCTTTGATCAAGGGCCGTTTATGCCCCTGCTCATGCGCTACTCGCTTATCCCAATAATGCCCATACCAAGTGAGCACTATCTGGAGGGGCACTGGGAGCGATATATTACTAGATTGGATCCAGAAATTTGGGTAACCTGTGTCCTCAGACCGGCCGCAAAATAATATCAATAATCATAATAATAATAATAATCATAATAATAATAATATTAATAATAATAATAATAAACACTAATAAAAAATAAATAGAGATAAATAAGAATAATAAACACGAGGCCAATCTCAGACCTATCAAATGTGCTAAAAGTGACAGTAACTGACAAGTCCCTAAGCGATGGCGACGTTCTAGCTTGATTTTGGTCGAAGGCGGATCACCCATTGTCCAGGCCTGAATGCCTGGAAAATTGGCCAACCACAGCATTTTTTATACGGACACAAACTATAGACATGAAGGACAGTGAAACGGACATGATACCCGAGTCAGAAACGACTCGTCCATGCACGCAAGTGGCGTTCACATGGTCAAGACCGGTCTAGTCGGCCGCTAGCAGGCCATCGGTGCGACAAGCTTTAGACCGGGCAGGCTTAGGACTGGCAGTCCGGGGCAATAACATTATTGAGCATCAAGTCATCGCCAAGAACTTCATTGCAAAAGCTCCCTTGCGGCCGCTGTCGATCTTGCGAGGTCGAAGTCGACAGAGCAGGGATTTAGATTTAGGGTATATAGGGTATAGGGTATAGAGTCTAGTCTATAGTCTATACATTATGGTTTCGCCTGGGATGCTAGTTTCAAGCTCCAACTAGCGCAGCCACTGTTTACATCTCGCATTGCTTGCCTGTTCGAACTGTATCTGCAGGCCTCAGACACCGATCGTCGACCGGGCCCAGAATGTATGGGAGAGCAAGATGCACCGACAAGTCGCCGGCCCACTCTCAACAGCCGCTACTGAGCTAGCGTGACAGTTAAGAGCAGTTGAGCCCCGAGATCAGGGGGCCCCAATGCTAAACCATGCCCTGAAACACGCCCCAACGCCCCACGCTGCCCTGTGCGTGACCTTCGCCGACCTGTATATTACCCGCAGCCTAGGCAATTTCCAACTGCCGAGCCTGGTCAGCGGGATCTGATCTGATCCGTGATCGCCGTGCCCTAATTCAGGACTCCCCGGTGTTTCATCACTGCATCATCTCCAACGGTTGCTGTATCTGTATCCCGTTCGACGGAAACTGCGTACGATGGGCTCCGAGAGTCTGCGACGGGGAAATGACCCGATCCGGAACTCGACTCAGATCCTTCCAATATGACGGTATATTATGATCTGTGATCTGTGATTATGGCTGTGATCTACCCCGGGTCTGGGTGCTAGTCTAGTCTCGGCGCGTTTCATGCGCCCGAAGCTTAGCTGGGAATTGACACATGACCACTCCTAGACGGTCGAACGGGTAAGGCTAGTCAAAATAACGGCATTGGGCACTGTCACGGGCGTGTTTCGGCTTTGTTGTCGGCGTCTGTGTCTGGAAAAGGTGTCTCTGCTGAGTCTTGCGGTTCTGGTTGCGGTGTCATGCTGATACTCTCAAGATTCTATCCAAGGGGTTCCTCTCTCTGTTCTATGCTCTTCTCTGGTTTTGCTTGGTCGTGGGCAACGGTCTTTGTGTTCTTATTTTTATCATTATCTTTTTCATTATTTTTTATTATATTTTTTTTTTTACTATTATCATTTTTTTGGTGCTGTCAGTGGTCTTGTCTATCACACAGTCAAGCTGTCTTTGCTCTTTCTCCAATCCTAGAGGGTCGCGTCAGAGGCGATCCGGTCGTTCCAACCGCAAGTCCTTGAGCTCAGCATGGGGATGCTATGAGAGTAGCTTTGCCCAGTCTTCAGTCGTTTTGTTCGTCCAGGTTGCAAGCTAGTAAGCCAGCTGCACACCACTCGTTGGTCTATCTATCCGTCCACACTCGTTCAACCCACCATGCGGCCGGACCGCCAGCACCCCTCCAACCCTCAAGCGGGCGCCCGCTGGCGCTCTCGCGCCAGTAGAGGTATGAGCATGAGCATGAACAAGGTCCCTTGGCATGATCCCCAAGAGGAGATCCCTCTCGAGCCGACAATGCCCATGTCAATGCGCATGACGCGCCGCTCTCTCTTCATGCTTTCCGAATGGCCGGGCGCCGACTCGCGCGAGGAGATCCTCACGGATTCAGGACCAATGCGCCTGAACCGCCAGTCGATGCTGTTGCTTTCAGACGTGCAGAAGCAGGTTCTTGAGGCGCAGGTTGCCATGCCCACGCCCAAGGTCGGGTACTTTAGAATCTATAGCTACGCAACGGGGTGGGATCTTGTTCTGCTGGTGTTAGGAGCTGTTTGTGCAGTTGGCGGGGGAGCAGCGTTGCCCCTTTTTACTGTACGTTCCTACCTTCTTTTTGCAATTACTTTAAATGATCCCTCTGTGTGGAGGATTATGCTCATTGGTGAAGGTGTTTTTCGGAAACATCACGTCCACTTTCCGCGATGTCGCGAGCTATGCGATGCCCTACGATGAGTTCAACGACACGTTGACCAAGAACGTCTTCTACTTTCTGTACTTGGGCATCGGCGAGTTCGTGGCCATCGGTATCGCGACATTCGCCTTTGTGCATACGGGAAACTCCATTACCCAGAAGATCCGAGTCCGCTACCTGCAGGCCATCCTGCAGCAGAACATCGCCTTCTTCGACTCCCTGGGCGCAGGGGAGATCACCACCCGGATCTCGGGCGATATGCACCTCATCCAAGACGGGATCTCGGAGAAAGCCAGCCTCGTGCTGACGGGTGTCGCCAGTTTCGTAACTGCGTTTGTGATCGCCTTTGTCAAGTACTGGAAGTTGGCGCTGATCTCGACGAGTACGCTGGGTGCTCTGCTGCTAATCATGGGCATTGGATCAACCGTCTCGGTGATCTACAGCAAGCGCAGTATCGAGTGTTATGGGAAGGGAGGGAACATAGCGGACAATGTCCTCAATTCGATTCGGACAGTCGCGGCCTTTGGAGCGCAGGAAACGCTCGCGAAGAAATACGAGGTGTATCTGCGCGACGCCGAGAAGAACGGACGCATCGTACAGATGACCTTTGCGCTGGTCATTGCAGGCATTCTTGGAACCATGTACCTGAACTACGGGCTGGGACTGTGGATGGGGTCGAAGTTCCTTGTTGAAGATCCGAAGAATGTGCAGCCAGGTGATATCCTGACCATCATGATGAGCATCATTCTGGGTTCCTATGCGCTCGGCAACGTGGCGCCGAACATTCAGGCCTTTTCAGACGCTGTCGCTGCTGCGACGAAGATCCTGGGGACGATTGAGCGAGAGTCACCGCTGAACCCCATGTCTACAGAGGGGGGGAAACTAACCAGCGTGAGAGGAGAGATCGAGCTACGGAATATCCGCCATGCGTATCCGTCTCGACCAGAGGTGATGGTCATGGACCAATTCAACCTGCGCATTCCTGCTGGCAAGACGACTGCCTTTGTTGGGCCGTCAGGGTCGGGGAAAAGCACGATTATCGGGTTGCTGGAGCGGTTCTACAACCCCGTTGCCGGGGCTGTTCTGCTAGACGGGCACGATATCGAGTCCTTGAATCTGCAGTGGCTGCGTCAGCAGATCGCCCTTGTCGGCCAAGAGCCGCAGCTGTTCACAGCGACAATCTACGAGAATATCAAGTACGGCCTGATAGGCTCCGACTTTGAGAAAGAGTCTGAAAGCGCGATTCGCGCCCGGGTCGTCAAGGCCGCCAGGGTTGCTGACGCGCACGATTTCATCAGCAAGTTGCCCGACGGGTATGAAACGAATATCGGCAGCCTGGCACTTTCCGGCGGCCAGAAGCAGAGGATCGCGATTGCACGGGCGATCGTCAAGGAGCCGAAGATCCTGCTTCTGGACGAAGCGACCTCTGCGCTGGATACAAAGTCCGAGGGGCTGGTGCAGGCTGCGCTGGACCGTGCAGCAGAGGGGCGCACGACGATTGTCATTGCGCATCGACTGTCGACGATCAAGAACGCGCATAATATCGTCGTGATGAAAGGTGGCAAGATCGCCGAGCAGGGGACGCACAGTCAGTTGCTCGAGAGGAAAGGGGTGTATGCGAGTCTCGTCCAGGCGCAGAGTATCAAAGAGACTGCCGTCGACGATGACGGGTATGATAAAGAGCTCGCCACCCTCTGGTTTGACGAGGATGACTCTGATTTCGACGATTACGGCACCGACGGGGGCGATGGCACAGATATGCAGGCTCGGCTGTGGAAGCGCGAGAGTGTCATGTTCCCTGGCACGGCCGGGCCAAAATCGAGACGATTCTCGCTCTGGACGCTCGTCAAATTCATCGCCAGCTTCAACAGGAAAGAGAAGTACATCATGGGTCTAGGGCTGACGCTCTCGCTCTTCGCTGGAGGCGTGCAGCCGGCACAGTCGGTCCTGCTGGCAAAGGCCGTCAACGCCATCTCGACTCCCGTCAGCCAGCCTGAGAAGCTGCGCAATGATACGAACTTCTGGGCCTCTATGTTCCTCATGACAGGTCTGGTGACGATATTCCTGTTTGGCAGCCAGGGCACGCTGTTCGCGTTCAGCGCTGAGAAGCTGATCCGAAGAGCCCGAAGCAGCACATTCCGCGTCCTGCTGGGCCAGGATATCACTTTCTTCGACGAAGAGGATAACACCGCCGGCACGCTGACATCCATGCTGGCTACCGAGATCAAAAACCTCGCTGGGATCAGCGGCGCAACGCTGGGGACCCTGCTCATTGTGACCGTCAACCTGTTTGGCTCCCTGACCGTCGCCTACGCCCTGGGATGGAAGCTGGCCCTCGTCTGCTCGTCGGCCGTCCCATTACTCCTGCTCTCGGGCTTCCTGCGCACCTGGATCCTCAGCCGATTCCAGGCACGCGGCCGCACTGTCTACCAAAAATCTGCCAGCGACGTCAGCGAAGCCGTCACGGCCATCCGCACCGTCGTCTCCCTGACGATGGAGAAGGTCATCCTCGACGCGTACAAGACCCAGACAGCCAAGCAAGTGCGCTCGGACATCCCGACGATCCTGCGCTCCTCTTTTCTGTATGCTTCCTCGGAAGCCCTGCAGTTCTTCTGCATGGCGCTTGGCTTCTGGTACGGTGGCACGCTGCTCGGCCACCACGAGTACAGCATCTTCCACTTCTACGTCTGTTTCAGCGAGGTCATTTTCGGCGCGCAGGCCGCAGGCAGCGTCTTCTCGTATGCGCCCGGCATGTCCAAGGCAAAACACGCCGCGGGCGAGCTGAAAGCACTGTACAGCCGCAAACCCAAGATCCACGGCCACAACGTGATGCGCGGGCGCTGGGCCGGCGCCAACGCCAGCGCCGCCGCGCGCAACGTCCTCCCCCTCCCTCCCCGGTCGCTGCAGGGGTCGATCGAGTTCCGCAATGTGTACTTCCGGTATCCCACGCGGATGACGGTCCCCGTGCTCTCAGGGCTGAGCTTCTCGATCCGCCCGGGCCAGTTTGTCGCGTTCGTGGGCGCAAGCGGCTGCGGCAAGTCGACGACGATCGCCCTCCTAGAGCGCTTCTACAACCCGCTGCCAGGCAGCGGCGGAATCTACGTCGACGGACGGGATATCAGCAGTCTGGACCTGCAGAGCTACCGGCGGCAGCTGGCGTTTGTCGGGCAGGAGCCGGCGTTGTTCCAGGGGACGATCAAGGAGAATATCCTGCTGGGAATGGAGGACGGGGAGGTCGATGACAGCCAGATCATCGCTGCGTGCAAAGACGCGAACATCTACGACTTCATCATCTCACTTCCGTGCGTACAATCCCCGTCTTCTCTCCATTCACTCTTCTATACTCACATTGTGACACCGGCTGACATGCGAGCAGGCAGGGCTTCAACACCGAAGTAGGCAGCAAGGGCGGGATGTTATCTGGGGGCCAGAAACAGCGCATCGCCATTGCGCGCGCGCTGCTGCGCGACCCCCGGATCCTGCTACTGGACGAGGCGACCTCGGCGCTGGACAGCGAGAGCGAGCAAGTGGTGCAGGCGGCGCTGGACACGGCCGCGAGGGGCCGCACGACGGTGGCGGTGGCCCACCGGCTGAGCACGATCCAGCGCGCAGACGTGATCTACGTGCTGGCGAACGGGCGCATTGCTGAGGAAGGGACGCACGCCGAGCTGCTGCGGAGGAGGGGGCACTACTACGATTTGGTGAACCTGCAGAGTCTGGCGTAGCTGAGCGCAAAATACGTGTATTTAAGTTAATCAAGTAATCGTCAGTAATCAGTCAGTAGTCAGTCAGTAACCAGTCGCAATCACATCGCCATCAGTCAACCACCCTGTCGACGATCATAGTCAATTATGTGACTTAATTATGTCAGTGTCGCTGACTGAATTTAGGGCTTCGGATTCGGCATGGCCGTTGTCTTAATTATGCCAAACATGCCAGTCCATCATGAAACTGTCTTTTCTGTCCCTGTCATGAGTCGTACAAATTTGCTGAGAATTATGTAAAATTAAGTCGGCCACGTGTCTGATACTACCTAACGAGTCAGTCAGAGGCACGGGATCGCCTCTATGACCCCGAAATATATGAATAGCCTTGTGAAGCTTGTGAAGCTTGCGAACCGTGCCAATGAAGCCCTACAAGACTCGATCGCTTACATGATTGAGGACAAGTCCAGACAATTCAGTGAAATTAAGAGCAATACAGACATTCTGACATTGAGCATCAAGCAATCGAGCATTGAGCAATCCAGCAATCCAGCAATCCAGCAATCCAGGCAGTAGCAATCAGCAGTTCGCCGTATGAGTCTTAGCTGCTTCCCCAAGGTCCTCAATTGCAGCTTCACAAGGGCAAATGGCACTATTTGTCTCTTTTCCTACCAAGTGGGCCCTTCCTGATACGGCAACTGTGCTCCGACTGGGCTAGTCATGCTGCTAGTTTATACTCAGAAGACTCCGACGTCTGGCGTTCACTTTGATCTGACGGAGCAGTCTCCTAGCTCGTACATTTTTTTAATTTGCCAATCTGTAGTCAAGGAACAGGGGATCAGCTCGGCGTGCATTCCGCGCTTGTCAGTTCCTCCCAGCCTTAGTGCTTCACCTCCGTCTCCAGTCGCCATTCTCCAGTTCAGTCTCCAATTCCAGTATGCACTCCTCACTACTTGCTGGGTCCGGATCAGCTGGAGAGCCAGGCGCTGAGATTGTCTGGGTCGGTCCCAGGACGTCCTGGGACGTCCCAGACCACGCTTATGCCTAATCAGGGGCAATGGAGGGACTTCTTTGCCCGCTCAGCCAACCGTTGGAACCTGATCGCCACAGTGCGCATCCCCCACCACGTGCCAGGGCGTCGGCAGAGCGCATCTACCGAAACAACGGGCTGTGTCCGGTCCGGTCGATGCTGCGAGGGCGCAGGCTGGGCTGCAGGATCCGAGACGGCCGTTGGGGTTTGACGCGATGCTGCGTGATTTCCCAAACCCCTCGGCGCCAAAGTCTGGGTCTGGGACCGTTGGTGTCTGGATAAGGCCCTGGCTGGGTCGCGCGGTTTGCACTGGCGCTGCTGCGATGGCGACAACCTGATCGACCGATGGGTTTTAGCTTAGCTTATCGGGGTTCCTTCCAGGGCTGCTAAAACTCTACTTATATTAATCGGCAGACTCGTGGTATGGGGAAGCTCCGATCGCTCGACATTTATCGCTCTTTTAGTCCCTCATCTGCTCTTCTGTCACTCGTCAACGTGTCTGAACTGTTAAAGTCTCTGTCAATCTCCCTGTAACAGTTTCTGACGGTCTCGTTGACGGTCTCAACGGTCTTTTGCCAAACGAGTCAGCCTCGACTGGTCCTTCTTTATCTACCCTCGTCGTGAAGTCGTCGAGTCTACAATCGTTCTTTCACCTTGACCAACATTCAACCCTCAACCCACCTTCAAGTCACCGCCAAGTCGGCCTCTCAGTTCTCTCTATACATCCATAATCCACACCATGAAGAGCGCCATCTCCCCAGACATCTGGGAGACAAAACGCATGCTCATCACCAAGCTCTACAAAGACGAAGAATGGCCGCTCAAGCAAGTCATCAAGCTCGTCCAGACCCGAGACTTCCATCCCAGGTATTTCTCTTCCTTTACTCAGCCAGACTCGACGCGCTAACCCCTGCAGTGAATCCCAGCTCCGCAGCCGGTTAAAGAAATGGCACATCACCAAGCCCTCGCGCAAGAAGTACGACGGCAGCAGACGCCTCTCTGGCGCAAAGAAGAACCAGAACCAGAACCAGTCCCAGAGCCAGAACACCATGGCGCCGAAGCCCCTGTCTGACTCGCTCTCACGCCTCCCCTCGTCATCTACATACCACACCCTCCACTCACAACCTCACTCGCAACCGCTCGCGCAACAGCTCTCGCAGCGTCGAGTCGACGAGACCGACTCGTTCTCTGAAGGCTCGCGACCGTCAGTTTCAACGGTACCGGAGCTGTCGACCTCACCGGCAAACCGGTACATCCTGCCATCCAGCCCCCACGAGGACGCCAACCCGCCCTTCACAAGCACAAGCGCAATGTACCCCTCCAGCACAATCATGGCCCCGTCAACGCCAATGACGCCGGCCGTCTACGGGATGGACGACTCCAAACGTCCCGCCGACGCACAGTCAATCTACTTCTACCCGCCCGAGTCGAGCCCGCACGCCTTTCCGGCGACCGCGGCCGTCTCGTACCCGACACATGCCTACGGCCCCTACTCTGATCCCAGCCCGCTGGCGGTCGTCGAGCACCCGCAGCTGGATTACATAGGCTACCACGCAGTACACCCGTACCTCGCACACCAGAAGACCAACCAATTCGGCGTGCCGCTCTCTGAACTGCCTCCGCCGCTGCTGGACGGGTCGTGGGCCAGCCACTACCACGACAGCCATGCCCACCAGCCGTTATCTCCGCACTCGTACTATCCAGACGAGGCCGGAGGGCTGCAGCCTCTGGCGCCGCTGGCGCCGCCAGCGCCCATATACCAGGCTGGGCATGTCATGTAATTATTATTATTTTTTATTACTTTATTATCCACTTCACTTCTCTTAGGTTTGCTCCTAGCTAGACTAGAGCCTGGTCAAAGTCTAATTAATTAAACGTTTGCATGTGTATATGAAAGCTCTGTTTCACTTTCGGTTTAGTTCACCGTTTGACTGTACTTTTGCCCTGTTTTACTTGATGGTTTGACTATTTTACTTCCTTAGTGTGTCTATCTGCGGCTCCCGCTAGCCCCTCCGTCACTGAGAGTACGGTATGACGCAGCCACCATGTCGATTCCGGGAATGAGGTGATTAGGGTAGGGCTCGGGGCAACGGAGATCAAGCGTACTGAATGAATGGATCCGGGCAATCATCGCGTCACATCACCCTTCATTGCCCGAGTCAGGTCACAGGACCAGCTATAGAGGTGGAGCTGGACGGGGTCTGGCCCACCTGGATACTCTGAGTAATCATCCCATCCTCGATAACGGAGTCTATACTCTCTACGACTGCGTAGCCGTCCCGTAGCTATCGCTAAGGAGCAGCTACGGAGTATGGTATCTCCATCTCTCCTCTCCAAAGAGCGACTGCCCCGGCTCTGCGGTCTCGGAGTCGTTCCGCTCGTGGTTGTCTTCCAGCCTCCTCCCTCCAGCCTGCGCTCTGTATCCCCGCATTCATTCCGCCCCTTCATGCACAGTCACTATACTGTCACACCTAGTCTGCTTATCCTCGGATCCTTCACCCCTCATACCCCTCCTCGAGGGTCTAGGGATCGACTCTCGTCACCTTAAACCGTCGACTGTGCGTTAGAGTTCGAAAGTATCCAGATCCTACTCCTACCGTCGCTACCGGTCCCTAACGGTGTATACTGGTCTAACTGGATCCAGTAGTTCCACGGAGCTGGTGCAGGAAAAAGAATATGTATAAGGATAACCTTCTGATCCTGCTCCACCGTCGTGTCGGAGATACTTCCTCACGCGGCTAGTTCCCAGCCATTACGCTACTGTGCTCTGTAGATCATGCACTCCACAGCACAAAGTTAACTAGCATGCTTGCTAGCGCCGCTAGTGTGTTCCAGCGCCGTCCCACTTATACAGTACGGAGTGTCCATGGCAACTCCACAATTCACTGAACCACGAGGGCCAAGGCCACGGAGCTTAGTCTCAAGAGTATGAGTGTGGTCCTCTTGCACGGCTGAAGGCGCGCCGGGCAAGTTACAGGTTACACTACCGCAGGTAAATTAACTAGCATAGGGTTTTGGGCACTAGCAGAAGCTTTGATTTGACTCTGATGTGACTCTGATTTGACAATTCACACTTCAAGCATTCACGCTGAGCAAATATGATTCTCTAATGAGGACGAGGTGAGGACGAGCAGATCATCCTGGCGTGAGATTCAGTCCCTCTAGACTGAGTTAGATAGCTTACCTATCAATGTCAGAATGCCATGCGGCGACTCGGTGGGCCCATCCAATCAGAATGTATTGATGAGCCGACAGCCGAGGCGATACAGGAATTGCTGGTTGCCTGGTTCACCGTTTCCTGCCAGTTGGTATCCACGGTCATCCTCGTACGGATCTTCCGGCTTTTATCCGGACTGCTTCTATCACGAACGGGGTCCTGTCCAGGGATTTAGGGCCTGGTTCCTTACCCAGACCTTTGTCCTGGCTGGTGTCCAGGGTTGCGTTCGTTACAGACTCATTCTTTATCCATTCTGGGCCATAGGCTGCCAGAGGAGCAGGCAATTGACCCGACACGCTGGTTCACGGCCGGCCGAAGAGCACGCAGGCGAATCGCAGCAGCGTTTTTCTCGGGGTCCATGCGGGAAGCACATCATTTTGCCACTGAGGTTGGTTGGTTCCTGTCGTGGGAGTTTGCAGTATAGTGAGTACGGATAGAGTGTTTTGGGTAGAGTGGTCTGGCTAGTCGAAATCAAAGAATCAAGATATACTTGAATAGGCTTGATTACATTGAATAAATCGAATAGAACTTTAATGCATTGAATAACCGTTGAATGGAAATTTAATAGTAATTGGATAGAAATTGAATAAAATGAATAAAATTGATAGAAACTATTTCTCTTAGACTATTAGGACGGTCAGCGTATGGACAGTCGACGTCCTAAGTCTAGTGTAAGCCTAGATAGAGCACTCGACGAGTCTATACCCATAAACTATTAGGGATATCTATGTCTATCCGGTAGCCTGCTGAATGCGTGATTTACCGCTGTTCAAAAGACGCAGCGGAGGCCGTTATTCCCTCAGGTCTGCGTGATCGATCTGGTTATTGCTCTACAGCTTGCGCTCCGACTCCTGAACCCGATAGTCTACGCTCCACGGTTCAAACCGAAGACGGGAGATTTCTCGCGCTGGCCGGATGCGGCGGCATTGTCAGTGCAGGCGAAGGGCATGTTCCTTGGCAGCAGATCTTCACTGGATGATTTTATTATGGTTCGCTGGTTGGTCATCGCATCTCCCATCCTCAGCTGCCTAAACTGGTTAGAACAGTGGATTCTAACATTTCAATAGAATGGTTCGTCTTCATTTAATGCTTCCATTCCATTCAATTTCCACGTGTCTGCTCTAATATAATCCGGGACTACCCATTATTTAACCATGGCATCCACTTGCGTATGTCTCCCCTCTCAACCAAAGAAAATTGGCAGAAAAAGGCAAATGAAGAAAAGAAAATATCAAAAGCTGGGCCATGGCGCAACGTTTGGATACCCCCTCTTTGACTCGCGTCCATGGTACGGGGTCATACTTCCCAACTCCCCAACTTACGGAGTACTAATGGCCTTATTTTGTTCGAGAATTATGCAGTGTTCTATATTAAGGAATCAGGATCAATACGGTTAATGTCTTGGAAACGTTGTCCCTATTGATTTGTATATAAAGTGGAAAGATGTGGCGTTAGTTGTGTGAACGCACCTTACAGACACGGACTGGCCCAAAGAGTGCCAATTCCTGCTTAACTTTATGCCAGTCATAACTTATATTGTTATTGGACCCCTATTTGAGACCATTTTGCCTTAGAATCCTAGGGAAGTGTTGGTGCACTGTATATATCGTGTCCGTAGATCAAGATCCTCTGGAGGTGCTGGATATATGTAGTGCAGTATATGAAGAAGGCCGTGGTCGTCCTTTCTAGACAATGGATCCAGCATTTTGAATGTCTCTTTCATAGCTTATCTGTTGCTTGGAATGCAAAGATGGTGTCGGGCTGATGAGGGCTATTAATCTGGAATGCTAGAAATACATATTTGGAAGTTCCCACAAGAACAGCAAGCATACGATGCATCCTGTCGAGCAACGCTGCATAATAATCTTTATTTTACGTCCCCTAGCCACTATTCTTTACCTAGTCTAGGCGTTTCCCATTGCGACAGTATGATACCGAGTATCTACCTATTAACCTTCTACATCCCACGGCACAGCTTATGACACCAACGGTGCAGGTTTCTGTAATGGCCAGCAACTCCACGCATGGCCCTGGCTACCACCGTCAGGTTGAGCTCACTGGGAATACCACGGTTCTTGGTTAAAACTTTGATCGAGTGCCCGTAATGCGCATTCATACTCTCTGACAATTAGCCAGGGTGAGTCCACGGGCACGATTCCTCAACATTACGTTATGTATCTCGCACAATGTAGTAGAGTTCATGCCTACCAAGTCGGGATACTTTCCTTTCTACGGTGGATTGCTTATACCTGAGGAAGGGAAGCTTCCTTGATCTGAGGCACGGCTCCTTTCCGTGATTTAGAGTTACCTCGCCAGCCTAACTTACCAAACAGTTCGCTCGCAAGGTCATACTCCTATCAAGAACATATTGCGAACGCTTCTGCAGCTCTAGTGTACATATTATACCCTCCCCTTACAGAGTCTGTGTCGAGGATGGTGCGAGCTGGACGCAGTGCTATCATAGGGCATGATTGTGACAGTGGGAGGACGGGAGTGTCTATGTCTATCTCGGTAATAGGAGATCAGAGCTACTTCGAGTCTCGGTTGACTGTGCTTGGATTCGTAGAAGCGGCGAGATACCAATCCCGGCGTCACAAAACCTCCATTAGATGGCAGGTATGGCCGCAGAAGGCACCTGGGCACTTATGCAATCGACCGTACTATGTGGACGCGCGAGGTGCAACTGCTAGAGGCCAGTCTGGCTCTGCGCATACGTTTGCGTTGCCCGTTGCCACTTGCGTAGCCGAAGGTCATGGCAACGTGACGTGCTACACTATAGCATGATGAACGCACTGCCGAGCGTGATTTCTCGGAACGACCCAAGCAAGGCCCGTTATGCATAAGAATGGCGATTTCAATTGGATGCATATCGCCGGAACCAGACATTGAGTCCGGATAGCGGAGGTGAAGCTTGGCCGATGTCGGCAGGGCCCACGCTGAGATGTGGATCACTCAGTACAGTTGAGAATAGAGAAACAAGAAGTGCTTCATCTAACTATGCATCATTTGACTGCAACTCGAGCGGTTGCTATCCACTGCTATCTGTGCTCTCGCTACTGAGCTTTTCCGGTCTTACTTATTTGCCACCAGTTGGCATGCAATGCAATGTAATACCACTTCTGGTAGACGGGCCGCGCGCTCAGTCTTCGTCATCTAGTTAGCTGCTATGTATGCGAGCAAGTGCTGTCAAGACACCTCCAATACTATAGATTGAATACGAACCGAGCGTGCAAGTCTGACACCTCAGAAATCCGACGAGACGCCAACGCTTTGGATCAAGTTGACCAGTCAAGCATTGTATGCTGATATACCGATATCTCGCGGAAAGGTAGCATTAATCTCCCAGGAAAGAATATACAAGGCAACCTACATGATGATCTTATGATTCACAAAGAGCGATTCTTGGTGCTAATCAGTTTCACGGCTGATATTCACTCAGAATCGTTGAACGCTCGTCCAACTGACATGGCTAAAAGTGTGTTGCGCATTGTCTTCGTTGGCAGCGTCTCTGTCGGACGGTCCAAACGTACTCTACACTGAGGCACGAGGCTTGTGGATGCGGTATATCCACGGCTTGCTTGATGTCTTGACTTTTTTATCGCTGGCCTGTCGCAGGACGCTGGGAATATCCAAGGTTCCAGACTCGGGTATGTGACTCGTCAAGTGGGTTATATGCCTTGGACGGCTCAACTCTTCTTGGCTTTCCAGCAGCGGCACAACCCGCCCTAGTACTAGATGGCAAGCTGGTGATCTGTCCGTTCAGTGGTGTATGGCGCCAGAAACTCGCATCAATGGCCAGACAAGTCCTGCAGCAAGGTAAACCATAAGCCGATCGTCGAGCCGGGAGAAAAAGAAACGAAAAGGGGTTGGGAGAAAAAGAAAAGAAAAAAATAAAAATGAGGAAGAAGAAAGAAGAAAAAGAAAGAAGAGAAAATAAAGAGATAGAATGAAAAAGAAAAGGTCTTTTACTGCTGACGCCCGACGCGCCACGGAAATTGACACAGCGAAGCTCAGCGGTACAAGGATACGTGTCACTGATTGAGATTCCTGTGGTTGCCAGTTTAGGATCTCTGTTCGGTATCGCAGCGTATCTCAGCTGCAAATTACGAGAGATGGAACAGTGCTGGACGGTGTACAAGCCCATTGCTCAGGCTACCGGCATCAGGGCTTCGGCAGATAACCAAGGGAGTGCCGCTAGACCACAAGACTTTCGTGCAACAAGGACAGGCACACTATCAGGAGTCAGTTCACATCGATCATGATCTTCTCAAGGGCAAACCCACCGCTACCACGCGGCCAGCACCCATTCTGGTAGAATTGGTTGCACTTTTTATGTTCAGGTTTCTAACAGACGCCTCGTAGGTAGAGAGAAACACGCATAGGTTTCTGGAAGGCTCTCAAAATCCGCTTCTTTCTCAGAATTATGGCGCGGTGATCAACGCAAATTTATTATCGAAAGAAATGAACCGGCGCGTCATACTCATCGAAGGACATTGTGCTACCCAGGTTTGGCCGGGGCTTTGGAGAACTGAAATCTGTCACTGCTCTGAGATGCGATTCCGAATCTCTCGACTGCGTCAGGTGTGTCGGTCCCGAGCTAGCTCAACACGGGCTCTGGATCTGTGTTTATTATTCAGAACTGCAGAGCTGTCAGCATGGACGCCCAGGCCAGAATATGACCGTCCTGTTACACGGGCGTTGGCCGCATGGACTTCTATCCGCGCGACGACCATTGCGGCCAGGGCGTAATCTCACGACTCCCTGCTCCCTGCTGGTATATTCAGCCTGTACGGAGGGTCAGTTGACCATCCCTGCTTCCAGCTATTGCTGCCAGAGTTTATGGTCGGGGGGTGCTCGAGCCTACGTATAATATTGCTTCTTTGGCCAGAAGGACTGCTTCTTCAGGAGCTGCTCAAGAGATATTGCAGCGCAGCTTACGTTGCCGGCACTGTCGACAAAGCTCATACCGATTGATGGCGTTCGTGAGGAGCACTGCGAGCCATTAAGCCATGTTTCAAATGTGCTGAAATAGACAAGCAAGATGTAGAGAAGAAGGCTGAATTAATTCCAGAGGCCGAGGCCAAATTGTTACAGTGAAATGTGGACTACGCTAAACCACCCAGCCCTGGCTCCTCTTGCTCCATTGGTGCTGCTCCTTCTTCGCTCGGTTCTTCTCTTTGTACAGTCTTTGCGCCAGCTGTCTGTACAGAAACACGCTCCCTCCGTTATAACGGATGCTATGATCCGAGTCTGTAAACCACTGCACCTGCATTTTCTCCGGCGTCACCCCGTTTCCGATCAGTGTATCCCCCAGCGCCGCCGCGTTCTGAAAATGGACGTTGTCATCGCCGGTGCCGTGCTGGATTAGGAACCCGCCTTCAACGTTCTTGAAGCCGTCCGTGCGACGGATCGCGGTCGTGTCATAGCCCTCCGCATTTGTCGAGAGAGTCTTCATGTATCGTTCAGTATACATCGAGTCGTATAGCCGCCAGTCTGAAACAGGCGCGGTCAGTAGACCAAGCGAGAAGGCACCGCTGTCGGTTTCCAGGACCTTCCCAGTGAGATAACCGCCGTAACTCCAACCCCAGATGGCAATGTGCTCGGAGTCAACCCAGTCAAGTTTGGCGGCCTGCTTTGCAGCGTAGACCTGATCCTCTGCCTCGAGCTTTCCAAGCTGCTTAGCCACCAGAGAGCGAAACTCGCGTCCCCGGTAGCCGGTTCCGCGGTTGTCGACCGTCCAGGTCACATACTCAAGCTCGGGGTCGGATGCAATATACGCATTGAAATCCAGTGACTGCCATCTTTTGCTGACTTCCTGGGCTCCTGGACCGCCGTATGGAGTGAATAGTACGGGATATTTCTTATCCGGGGAAAACCCGACGGGCAACCGTTGCATCACATTGAGCTTCTCACCACTTGGGATTTCCAGTTCGAAATAGCTAATGTTGGGCAACGCGTATTCCTCCAGCTTCTCGATCAGGGCTGCGTTGCTGGTGAGAGTACGTAGTGGGGCCGTTTGGTTCACAGAGTACAGCTCCTGGTACGGCACACTGGGACCCGCGTACGTTAGAATGTAATACCCGGCCTTCGCAGAAAACGAAGCGCTCCAGTAGGCTTCAACGGTATCGTCCACGAGCGGCGTAATCTCGAAGGTCCGATACGACACCGAGTAAAGGTGTCGCTCTGTGCTATGGTGCTGGGTCGAGAGATAGTATACCAGCTCCCGCTCCTGGTCAATGCTCACGATGGACGTAACCTCCCACTCTCCCTCCGTCAAGGGGATAGGATCGCCGCCTGAGGTTGAGAAGAGATACAAGTGTGTCCAGCCGGAGTGGTCCGAAAGATCGACATAATAAGCGGATGATGCATCCCCCGAGCCCAAAGCCAAAGGACCAACATATGAGATTGAAAGCAAGTTATCCAACCAACCGTCGGTCCCGTCACGCTCGTGCGCGATCTTGGTCTCGCCGGAAGCGGTCTCTACGATGATGACCTTCAATTCATCCTGCACACGGTTAAAAGCCTTCACGGCCAGTTCAGTGTGCGTATCAGTCACCCAAGCGACCTCCCCGATGATCAACTCGCTCGGGTCAAACGCATCGATAGGAATGGTCGATACGGTGTTGTCGCTGAGCTGAAGGATATTTAACTTGACCGTCGGATTTGTTTCGGACACTTTGGGGTATCTGATATCGAGCTCGCGGGGATATGGAGGCGCAATCTCCTGGTTGTCCATAAAGTACTGGACGGTGAAGGTGGGAACGCCAGTCTCGTTGAAAGTCAGGAAGGCCAGGAGCTCGGAGTCGGGCGAGAACCAGAGTGCAAACCGGTCCCCCAGAATCTCCTCCTCATAGATCCAGTCAGGCACGCCATGAAACATGTCCGGTCCGCCATCTTTGGTGATAGCCGTGACAGTCCCATCAGACCAAGTCCATAAGTTGTTGCCGCGAACGAACGCGATGGACTCGCCGCTTGGGCTCCACGCCGCATATTGAATATCTCCAACCATATCCTCCACAAGCGGCACCGTTTCCAACGTCTCGACATCCTGGATGTAGTAATCGGCAAAGAACGAATGGCGGTACTGCTTCGTATAATTCGTGGCCCACAGCACCGCGGACAAGTCCGGACTGATCCAGTAGCTGTATGCATCATCTGGTATCTTCTCAGCTGGAACAATTGTCTGCGATCGGTTGGTGACAATGCTCTCGATCTTGATGCTTCCATCCTGCTCCTGGTACACATAATCCCCGTCATTCTCAGTCGCGATCCATTGCACCGAGATCGAAGAAGGCGACAGCGCCGCACTGATCACAGTTTCGTTGAACGTCAATCGCTTCGATCCGGCGGCTCTAGGCTCGCGTGGTCTCCATGGAGCAGCCGAGGCCTGGGAGACGCTGACCAGGAGAACGGATAGGGCGGAAAGCTAGGGCACTGGTCTTAGCACGCGACTCGTCCCAAGCAAGTTCAGCCAACAACTCATACCTTCATTTTGCGGTCAGTGCTGCCAGCAATTGACCCCTTGCCTGGGCTTTCGAAATCATGGGAGGGATAGGCGCAATTTAAGACCCCCGGTTGTGCTCACGCCAGAGCAGCCCCCGCAGCGCAAACACACCCCAAACTTTCGAAGCGGCGTCGGCATTGGCCCAAAATGGGTTCATCTCCATGTCCGTCAGTCAGGAACACTGCGCCAAGCCATGGCTGCATGGCCAACCGCCGATAACCGTAGAGAAGGAAGGCGCGATTAGCGGCATCGCAGGCTTAGCGTTGCAACCCAAGACCGTGCTCGAATTAAAGCAAGACGGCGAAGGGCGGCGGGAGATGATAATAACTCCAATGTAGTATGCCAAGGTAAGCCCCAGTCATAATGAAATTGGCTTCGTGTTCAAATTGAGGCTTATCAAAGAGAAACACTGGACGCGAGGGGGAGGAGTACACAAACAGCAGGGTCACGTGGTACTGCCAAGGATCCATTGTTCTACCTCAAAAAGGCTCAAAGCACAGAACAACTACCATTATCACAACATCATCTGCTGCTTAGCTAGATACACCTAAAGTGGATGATCAATCCGAATCATAACCTTGGCGAAATGTTTCTTCTCTTTCAGTCGCCTATACGCATCCTTTGTCTCCGCAAGCTCGAAAATCAAGTCGTCCATCGCAGGCACGAGCTTCTTCTCATCGATAAACCGCACTAACTCCTTGAACTGGTTACGGGAGCCGGCCAGGATGCCACGGATAATACAGCTGTGCATCAGAGCGGCAAGTATAGGTACTGGCTCTGCTTTGCTGTCGCCGACTTGCCCGACCACTAAGACCACCCCGTCAACTCGTATAGCGGCCAAGGAGTGTGGAAACGTCTCATTACCACCGACGTCGACGACAAAGTCAAAGCCCCTTCCAGCTGGAGTCAGGGCTCGTGCTTCTTTGCCCCAAGCTTTTGGATTATTGCGGTAATTGACCACATGGGCCGCACCTAGCGCCTTGAGGCGATCGACTCTCTCGACCGTGGATGTAGTGGCGACGACTGTTGCACCAGCGGCGACCGCGAGCTGCAATGCTGCTATGCTGACGCCGCCTGTGCCTTGGACAAGCACCCATAAGTCCGGTCCCGCTTGCTTGCCGTTCAGACCGAAGAGAGCGTTCCAGGCCGTTAGCCAAGTACAGGGTAAGGTGGCCGCCGACAACCAGTCTAGCGTTCTCGGTGAATGAACTAGGCCTGCCTCCGGAAACACAGCCCAGGATCGTAATGTGCCGTCGCTTCCTTGCCCCATGCTAGCAACGGCCTCTGCTATTCCAGCGTGGGCATCGTCCCCGTGTGCCTCGACGAGTTTCGGGGCGAGGTACGTCACGACCCGGTCTCCTGGTCTGAACTCACGAACTGAGGGTCCAACAGCCTCTACCAGGCCAGTTCCATCGCAGCCGGGTACAATTGGCGGAGAGATGGGGCCGTTGATGCCCTGCAAATTGTCAGTAAGAACATGCGAGGCACACGGTTTCAGAGCGCAAATACCATTGGACCGGCTATGACCAACTCGCGGTAATTCAAGCTGGCAGCATACATCTTGACAAGGACTTCGTTTGGTTTCAAGTCATGTACCGAGGGTATGTTGGCACCCTGTTGGTACTCGAGCGATGTCTCGAATCCTTCTTGGCCGTTCAAAACCCATTGCCTGGCCATTGTTTCAAACTTGGATTGGTTTCAGATTCGTGGTGTTTGCAAAATTTCTCTATATTGGTGCATGCAAGGCAGCTGTTCTTGGGAAATCGTTGCCCTTAAATATCCCGCATGATACGATTTCGACATTCTAGATCCCAGACTGATTTTCCTAATCCGGCAAATCATTTGCAGCCCTCTTTCGACCTCCAATTACAATTCTGGAGTCGATGAGCGATCGTTTCTCTGAATTGTGAAATAAAGTATATGCGTGAGGATTCAGGCATATCGTGCCGGGCTTGGCTCTAATCTCATTTTCCTCATTGGGAAAATCAATTCAACTGCCTGCTGACAGTCGACGCTGCTGATTCACATTTGCGTTGGCTCCTCTATTATTCATGCTCGAAGTCAATCCTACATCTGAGTTACCGGCGTCTGCCTATGGGAAGGTATTGTTGACCGAGACTATCTCTACGATTTGCGAGCGAATACTCCTCAACACATACTATCATGCAATCATGGCCGCCTGAGAGTTTGTAACAGTAGTCGCATTTTCTGTGCTGTTGTGTCATTCAAGCCTTCTGTTGCTTGTGGCGTTCTCACTCTATACCATATATCTCCCTCCAAAGCGCCTTGAATTGTCCGACAAGACCATCATCTAACTCGTTCCCAATGACCGTCTCCACAACGCTCAAGGGATCATGCCAGCCACGTCGCTGCATCCATCGTACCGCCTTCGATATCCTATCCACAAACCAGGCTCTTACTGGTGAAGCCTTGTCGGCGGCGATCGCTCCAATCACGAGCTGGAAGGATGTCAGGTCCATATATATACACCCTCTGATTGGGAATCTACATATCACCTCCTTCAGTTCGCCGGCGAGCAGTGTCAGATGGGCAGCTGATTGCGTTGGCCAAAGAAGGTAAAGTACTAATTCAATTGAACGCGCCGCAGCATCAATGTGGAGGTTATCAGTTGCTCGTAGGTTGCGTGCTTCGTAGTGTAGTCTAGCCAACGGCTCTTCGATTTCCTGCGCAACAGACATAGGGTTGAGAGAGCTCACTTGGAGCGATTCGATTACCTTCCTCAATCTGATAACACTGTCGCTAATCTCTGCCAGCTTCATAATTCTTCGATCACGCTGTTCACCTAGTATCTGGACAATGCTCTGATACCAGACTCGCGGGAACCCGATGATATTATTAATCGAGTCCCTAAGCCAAGTTAGCCACGCTCAGCCATAATCCAAGATACACCCACTGGATGATGAGATCTATAAACCATGCAGGCAGACTGTGCAGACCTCGAGATACTCTTTCGTTCACGATATGGGCAAGACCATCCATATGGATCTTCCACGCAATGTCGTCGTTCACTAAAGAAGCACCCAGGGCCATTGTGATCACGGCACCAAGGACGCCATCTGAGGGAGTCGCTATCGATGTTATTCGCTGTTTAATCAGCCTTACAGCTGTATACGAGTGATAATCCGCCTTTGACTGGCATGAGTTGTCGGGCGACCATTGCCGCACAGCTACGGCAAGCGATGCTTCGACCAGTGCCGGTTCCGAAGCTACAAGGTTAAACCAAGCCGCTTCGCTTGCGCTGCCAGGCGTATGCCTTCCTTCCAGAAAGACTAGCTCCTGGATCTGGTGAACTGTAGGCGTTCAGTCTCGCATGACCGAGAAAAGCTGCTCGGTACGTACAGGCTTCGATGTTAGATGGACTGCAAGGTGCCGATGTCAGCGATGGAGCACCATCCCCGTCTTCCTCCTCTGTTTGGTTTCGTCCTCGCTGCCTTCTCTTTGCGTTCGACTCAGACTTGGCTCCGGCAACAGCGATCCGTTGACGCCTTTTGGCGAAGTTGGTTCTGGTAATATGCGCTCTCATCCGCTTGGCAGCTGCTGCAGATAGCGAAGCCCCAGTTGTATTCAGGAAGGTTAACCGGGCTGATTCCATTCTCAACACTTTCTTTAACCTTTGTCAATGTCGAGTTTAATACCGAGAGCTCTGACATCGCGGAGGCTCGTGTCAGCACCGTTGGAGGTCAGCCCTGGATTAATAATGCGCGGCCCCTCCAGTTCCCTCGTGCTAATAGGTAGTAACAGGCCGGCTCAGCGCTACATCTTCAGAGATACGTCTACTCCAAGTAAGAGCTTGCATATTGCTTTCTGAAATCTGAACTCCTTAAATCTATTCTTAAATAATTACTCCAAGACTGATGAGTCGGCCAGTTATAGCCAAGATCCTGCAGCGAATGTGACTGCGTGGCCCAGGCATCCGCGCCGCTTCTGTCGCAGTGAATAAAGCACGCCACACGTACTCTATCTCTACTGAAAGAAGCGATTAAAAGCTATTTTACGCAATTTGTGCGATTGGGAGCGCACTATGGTTCCTCGTTTGGCAGATTGCGGCATAGCCCCGTATGTGATGTCATACATCACGGCCGCGGATACTTACATTGCTAGCACACACATCATACCTTGTGTCAACTGGGGCGGCTCGGATCCTTCACCAGGCAGATCTGTAGCGTGTGTAATAGCCTCAGGGTCATTGCCACTTCCTTGGCACGATCTTCAGAATGTTTTGAGACTGTGAGCTCTCCGTTGAGTAAGATCATTCATGCCGTGATCTTGGTGAACTGTCGACATTGACAACGCCTCTTTCGGGTCCAGCTTTACTGGACATCGTCTATCCTGGCGCCTTTTTTATATCCTGTAGATGTTGGGGCACCCATCAATAGGTCTTGGCTGATCGGCGGATCGGCTGGCACTGCCTCTACCAAGCCTCTAAGCCTACCAGATGGCTACCCAGGTATTCCAACCTTGCAAGGTGAGTGACTTATGAACCTACCAAATTCCTCACGACTCTCGTGCAACCCATTTTGACAATAAAATCTGATACCCAGCAGTCCTCAACCTGAGTGTCCTCCTTCCTGTTCTAGAGCCATGGAGTTTCCCGCAAGCACTCAACGGCGTGTGCATCACGTCTCGATTTACCTCCGCTGTCTCGTACTGATCGCCTCCTTAGCCGCTGTAATCTCTTTTGCATACTCTCAAGACGCCCACGACCGGGGTGTGGTCCTGACGGAAGACTTGGGCCATCATTTAGTCACTCCGGCTACCGGGACGGTATGTCCAGGATTATTACCCATCCGCCCGTGATATTAACTCGCTTAGACCGAGTACGCGTTTATCTGGTCCCTCATCATCCTTTCCATCGAACTGTCTTCCCCGGTTGCCATCCACCCTGGCGTTTACGTTGCGTTCGATTTTCTCGCTTGGACTGCGGTTGCCACCGGTCTCTCTTTGTACCTGGCGATGCATGAGCCATACTATACGGGCGACGGATATACCTGCGGCCGTGATTATCGTGAATATCGTGACTGTGACGGAAAACAAATTGCAAGCGTCGAGCACTTCGGCACTGCAATGGGCTTTCTGGCCGTGTAAGTGACCGATCGTCATTGGGCTCGTTTTCGTTGTTTACTGACTGGCCACTTGTAGCGTCATTCACTTTGGGTTCTTCGTCTGGGCTTGTCGCGCAACTGATAAGTTGCGCAAGAGTCAACGCGTGTTGAAGGAAGGGGTTTCTAACCATGCTGCAGCGTAAGACCCGTCAATCTTCCTCATCGTCAATAGTGAACGGAGAAAGACTGGGAATTTTGAGACCGGGGTTACTCAAGTCTCAGCTGCCTCCTTTAGTTGAGACGAAGACGACGAGCTACGATGATAATGGATGACGCAGAATGTCCAAGGAATGCCGCTCCAAACGAAACATACCCTTGTGATTTGGCGTCTCGGATGGGCTTTTTGTGGTCTTCGAGATATGTGCCATGCTGCGCTTATATTGGCCAGCTGGCTCTTGTAATGTTTAATAATTAATACAATGGATAAGATGAAGAACGCACAGGCACCCGGAGAACCTCAACTTGCCTCGACATAAAACGACAGATACCAACTCAAATTGAAACAAGCAGTTTCTGATCCAACCTCCCAACCTGCTCACAGATATCAGAATATGCACATCACACTTAGTCAATGGAGAGCGAATTGTTCGGCGGGTGTTGGCGGTTTACTTCTCTGTGTCAGGGTCCACAACGAAACTATATATATCTGCCACTACGCAACGGATTTTCAGCGCAACAACATGATTCATGTTTTAAAAGGGATTTCAAGATTAACTGTTATGGGTTGAACCCCAGAATAACGGCTCAGGCGTGGCCTTCGCTGCTATATAGGGCGCTAGATTCAACTGATCATTCTGATCAGTTGTCTTGTACCTTTCTAGCCAAGCGGTCTGACCTATACTAGCGCGTAGTTACATTAACCTTACTAACCAAAACTGGAGACCTTCAGCCTTACGATATTCTGGATTCGACTGCTTTCCATCCTACTCGGCAAGAGTATGTACAGTAAGGAAGGAGCGATGGAGTCAAGCGCTTCCAGCTCCCATGCTCAGCATCGTCTACCACCCAAATTATCTATCAGCCTCTACCATACTGATCTTTATTCTTATGAGATGCCACTGCCTTTAATTGCTATAATGCTATCATATCCAAGTACAGCAGCGCGTAAATAGTCATAAGAGAAGTGGCTGTAACTTCCCACTCAGCCAAAAGGGGTCTTCCCTCCAGAACTAGAGCTGAGTTCTGACTAATATACTGGCTGTCAGTGGCAGGTGGTCACATGATCAGGTCGTCAGTCTAATTCTGCCGCTAGAGACCGCTTGAAAAAGCCAAGCCAGGCACCCAGGCACCCAGGCACCCAGGCACCAAGCACAGCACCAGAGATTTATCGGGCGCGTGCCGTGGAACCTCATCGCCACCATTACTGGTCAGGCGTGGGACTCATCCACCAGACTTCTCAAATCTCAGTCCCTTGCACGCTGATAATAGGACGGAAGCGAGGTTGCCTTTTGACATTTCCCGCCACCTAGGGGTCGCCACACTGATGGCAATGTGAAATCAGGTTCTCCCACGTTGCGTTGAGGCGGACGGTGCCCGATGACAGGCTCGAGATCGGGAAGCGGTAACCGCGTGTGAACGCAGTAAGGGGCTCGGTCACGGAGTCAATTACTAATTGGCTTACTATTTCACACTCACAGCATCTAGAAGGTCGGGTTGATTAGTTCGAACTCCCTCATACGATCAGCAACGAGTCAGCGAGTCAGCGAGTCAGCAAGTACGACAGCAGGCTCGGCAGACACCCCGCTGTCGAGCGGCAGCGGAAATGATTCAGTACCGATTCCGAAGTAACCCCGGTCGCGCCTGCGGAGGCCTCCGATACAGGAGCTGGAAGGGTGAATTTGTCCGCTCTGGAGGCTGGGTTTCATCGGCCGAGCCTGACTTTTCCTGAACTGGCTTTGACCGAATGGCGGCCGCCTCAGTAGTGCTGCTAGCGAGTCTAGCCTCCGGAATCGGTCACTGGCGGACGCTCCCCGTGCAAATCAGCGAGGTGATGGATGGCGAATGTGAGTGAAAGCACGATTTCTATTCGACGGGAGTGAAGTGGTATAGACTAGCTGTTGACAGTTCCTCTGGCTGCTCTGAAGCTCTAAATCAGCTCTACCGTTCCGACTTCGTATACCCATCGAGTACTTTTCTTCAGCAGTGAGCGTCATGAATATGCCTCAACTATGTGATGTGGACCCAGCCACATCCCTGGGAGTTCGGGGAGTTTCGGAGGCATACACTGAGACATTACGAAGCAAATGTCGGGAATAACGTCGACGGGGCGGAGTTGCATGGCGCGGGTGCGATACGAATTGAACAGACAAGGATAGTCAAGCCATCAACGCGGGCGTAGCAATATTAGGTGCAGATTGGCGTTGGCTCTTTTCGCTTGGCGCGGGTCTTGCGGAGTCGCACTCGCAAAATCTGTGGCTCGGTGCGCGCATCTTCGCTTGAATCTGTGAGTGCAATCAGACCGAACAAGAACGGCGGTCATCGTTGCGTCTGGAATGCTGCATGGCCCGTATGAGCCGTGGCTATCCAATAGACGATGACTGCCCGATACGTCAAGCGAGCACGTGGCAAGAGGAATGGGAATACTGTCGGGAAGCCGGGGCATGTGCATACGACAGTTCCCCTTACAGATTTGCAACCTCATTCTTTCCGTGCAAGCAGCAGTCTTCCCGGCAACGAATCACTGTTTGGTTCATTTTTATCCGATGCGACAACTGAGGACGGACCGGCCAATTCTATCGTGACATAATCACTGCAAGGGACGATGGGGTTTTAATGAGCATACCGAGTAGGACAATCGGCCCCGAGCCCACGGATTGCCGAGATGAACCCTAACAGCTGCCGCAGTATGATCCATTCTTGCTCTATCTCTCGTGCTGCGCTTTCCCAGGGCCAGTCAACCTTCTCGGCGGTGTGCTCTGTTAGCTAATGCTCGTAACTTATACTTGCATACCATCCGTTGATGTTAATTCCTGCTTTTATCGCAAGTTTACTCCAGCCGCAAACTTACACTCTAATTTCAGGCGAAAGAGAGCGCCGCCCTTGCCCAAGGTTTGACCCGGCGCCGCTTTGTGTTTATTAGATGCGAACCGCCTTCTGGGTCCATATGTACGGGACGGGATGCACCTTATGCTCTGGACAGACGAGATCCAGCTGAACGGATACGCCAGAGTTGTTTGCTGACCGCTTCGCTGCGTATGACAAGCTCAGCATTCCCACGCAGAGTACGCTTTGAAGAAGTTCTCTCGCGAACGCGTGTCCTTCGGACGCAGCGTGAAGTACTGCGAGAGGTATATACGCATGACATGGCAGTACAACCGTTGCGTAGACAACCTGCTCTCATTGGCGCCCCTGCCGATGCCAGGTCACGAACATTTTTGGTAGCTCTGAAGTAGCCTGCGCATGAATTCCGGTCGTAGTATGGTAGCAGGTTAATATATTGGCGAAACTGGATTTATTCGTAAGGCAGCCAATGTATTGCCTGACAACAGTAAGGGGCAGCCTGTTGGGTGACGGACCGGAGATTATCTAAACTGGTCGCCGAGCTGAGCAGTCCATAGGCCAGGGCGCTGGCCTTGCAGTCAACATAGGAACCAACCACTAAGACCCCGGTCAGCGGCAATGAATTGCACTGCAGGGATACGTTCTCGACCTCGTTTGTTTGTTTGCTAGGGTTTCCTAATCGGCGAATATGTGCAGATTTATGGATGTGAATGCGACCTGTCTCAACAGGAGGGCGTGGTCAACACTTCGATGCAGCACATGACTTCTGCATTGGTACCAGGGGTAAAGACAACACACAGTTATAAAGAGCCCAGTTGCAGCAGACCGGTCGCAGCTGGAGGCATATGGAGAGCTAGCAGTCAATCTTCACCTTTCTCCTGCGCTGCTTCCGTTAACGCTATGCGGTTCTGGACGATGGCGGCCTCCTGGCTTAGACTCGTGGCTCTGATGCTCCTGCTAGTGCCATCTCTGGCCCGCAATATCCCTCGAGCTGGTAAATGTACCTCGCTCAACAGAAGGAAGTCCTGGTACGTTGCTTGCCGTCGAATTTGTCAAGTCATTAAAGTCACCAAAGTCATTAACGGTATTAATGTCCAGGAACACGTTGACGAGGGTCGAAAAGACCGGTAAGGGCGTCTTTCAACCGCGAGCAAGAGGCCAGACTGACAAATCCAAGAGTATCTCCAGGCTGAACGATGCCTGATGAACCATGCCCCTATAGTTGGAAACGTCAAGGACGCAAAGAACCTCTGGGACGAACTGCACGACTTGCATATCTCGCAGGGCAATTACGTCCATTATGTAGGCCATTTCCTCCCGTGGCATCGTTATCTAGTGCGCGCGCATGAAGTGCTCCTTCAGACCCTCTGCGGATACAAAGGAGCACACCCGTACTGGGACGAGGTCACGGATTATGAGGCTGGCCCGTTGCAGAGGTCGTCCATCTTCGACCCAGTGGTTGGGTTTGGGGGAAATGGGTTCGGAAGTAGGCCCACACCAGCCCCGTCTTAACGCGTTTTTAAGAGTGATAAATGATAAGGGAATTTAAGGTTGTTTTTTGGGCGATGCGATTGCTAACGCGGTCCACTGCGGTGGGCGGTCTAATAGGAAACCGGTGTATCCAGAACGGCCCCTTTAAGGACACGACGCTGCGCATCCGGTCCAACGAGCGAAACGGCGAGTACTGCCTCAGCCGCGCATTCAACCAGACCGCCTTTGCATGGGCGAACCGCCGCAATATCGAGGAATGTTTTGCGCTGCAAAAATACACGGATGCTTGGGAATGCTACAACCAGTATCCGCACGCAGCGGGGCATATTGCCGTGGGTGGCGTGGTGAGACATCGTCTCGATTACTGGTCTGGGCGATAATAATACGATGGCTAACGCGGGATTAACCTGCAGATGGAGGATCCGACCGAAAGTAACGGCGACCCCCTGTTCTACCTCCACCATGCGTACCTGGACCGGCTCTGGTGGCGGTGGCAGCAGGCCGATCTGCCCGGCAGATTGTCTGATATGGGAGGGCCCAATGTAGTGCCGCCCGACCTAATGCGACTGATGGGGATGCCGCCCGTCAGCGCGGCACTGCTGGACTACAATGGCGACCACGGCGGTGAGACCACGCTGGCGCACGTACTGTGGATGAACGGGCTGGTGCCGAATGTGACCGTGGCTGAGGTGATGGACATTGGAGGGCAGGTGGTGTGCGCGGAATACGTGGATTAGCCGCCGGTAGAGTTCTGAAAGTACTGCGAGTCCTCACAGTACTCACAGTACTCCAGAGACTGGAGAATGGGTCTGGAGAATGGGAATTAGCAATCTGGAGAAGATGCCACGTTCCCCCAGATCCAGTCATCCAAGATAAGTGCCGATCTTGATTCAGTGTGATTATGACATGTAGTAATGATCTTGTAATAGTATTCATGGATTGGTTGCGTGGTGTTATCAGTGATGCCATCGTGCGGTTCGTGTAACTTCTCGAAGGCCGAGAGACCCGACGCTAGCTTGATGCGGCTAGTGCAGGAGACGATCGTCGGCCATTGGCTGATCTGCTCGATAAGCCCCTCGAACGCGGTCAGCCAAGCGCACGCCACAACGCTTGTTAGTCACAGAAACTCAAAACGGCCCGCCGCTGGCCAACCAGCGGCGGGCCGGTGGGGCGTCTACTCTTTCCTCTTCGGGCGAGCAAAATCCGGCAGCAGTTTCCACAGAATCCACACTCTGGGCCCTCAGGCTCAGTGTTACATTTGCTGAAGTCAGATTTCTTGTTCCTTTGTCTCTCCTCTCTTAACCTCGCCTCGTCCCCCGGTCTCTCTCTGCCTGTCCAGTCTCCCAGTCTCCCCGTCTCCCCTTCAACACCGCTCCAGCCAACACTCGATTTCAACAACCCCAGGGACTAGGGACATGGCTTCTTCTACAGAGATTTCGGACGCTGAGTCCAAGAAGGTCACCATGCCTTCGGGGGCGGAAAAGTTCGAGGCCCCGCCGAAATACCTCCCAGCAGAGGACGGCGACCTCGTGGCTGAGATGAGCGAGCGCGAGCGCAACATCTATGAGCACGGCACGGCCAAGTTCAATCGTCTGGGCTGGAAGCGGCTCACCATCGTCCTGATCGTCGAAGCCATCGCGCTCGGTTCTCTATCGCTGCCGTCCACATTTGCAACTCTGGGAATGGTGGCGGGTGTTATCTGCACAGTCGGGCTGGGATTCCTCGCCATCTATACCTCGTATGTTGTCGGTCAGGTCAAGCTGAAGTTTCCTCTGGTGCACCACTACCCGGACGCGGGGAAACTGCTGTTCGGTCGGTTTGGATATGAGCTCGTCAACTTTATGCTGATCTTTCAGCTGCTCTTCTTGACGGGCTCTCATACTCTTACTGGGGCTATCGCCTGGATCGATATCACCCAAAGCGACGTCTGCTCTGTGGTGTTTGCGGTCGTTTCCGCCATCATCCTGTTCCTTCTTGCTGTTCCACCTAGTTTCACCGAGATGGCGATTCTGGGTTACATCGACTTTGCCTCTATCATCCTTGCCATTGGTATCACCATGATTGCCACTGGTGTTGAGAGCACCAATGCCCCCGGTGGGCTCAGCGCCGTGAACTGGTCGGCCTGGCCTAAGGAGGGCGTTACCTTCACGGACGCCTTTATTGCCATGACCAATATCATTTTCGCCTACAGTTTCGCCATGTGCCAGTTCTCCTTCATGGATGAAATGCACACACCCTCGGACTACGTCAAGTCCATCTGGGCCCTCGGTCTCACTGAGATCGTCATCTACACCTTGACTGGAGCCATTGTGTACGCGTTTGTTGGCCAGGATGTTCAGAGCCCCGCCCTGCTCTCCGCCGGTCATTTGATGAGCCGTGTCGCTTTTGGAATTGCGCTGCCCGTTATCTTCATCAGTGGTTCGATCAACACTGTGGTCGCTGCTCGTGTCGTTCACGGCCGCATCTTCAAGGACTCGCCTATTCGCTTCATCAACACGAAGATGGGCTGGATTACATGGCTGGCCATGATCGCTGTTGGTACTGTTATTGCGTTCATCATCGCCGAGGTCATTCCCTTCTTCAATGACCTGCTCTCCATTTCCTCTTCGCTCTTCATCTCGGGCTTCACCTTTTACTTCCCAGCCCTCATGTGGTTCATGCTGATCCGTGAGGGATCGATCTTCTCCTCGCGCAAGAATATGGCACTCGCCGCGCTGAATGCGCTGTGCTTCTGTATTGGTGTCGTGACACTCGTGGCTGGTACCTACTCGAGTATCAAGGACATCGTAAGTTTTCCGCTCTGCTCTTTTTTCGAGTCATTACTAATGCACTACAGATTGACAAGTACAACGCTCACGCGGTCCGGGGAGTCTTCAGCTGTTCCAAACCGAATTAGACGACGTTTCTCGTTCTTTGCATTTATTGTATGAGTCATAGCGCGCGTGGATGCATTTCTCCTGGTGTCTCTCGGAGTTCAATTCGACGTACATTTTTCCTTGCAGGCGGCTGGCCCAGAGTGTATAGTAACGCATTTTCAATTCTCATAGCATGTTTTCATACTTCGTAGTTTTGCTGCATTGTAACCAAATTAGGCGTGGTCTGAGACATATCTATACGTATATTCACTCTTTCTCCACCTGCCCGACAACATCCTCCCTCGAGATCCCACTGCGCTCACACATGGCCCTAAATATCCCATCCTCCTTTTCCCACAGATTCAATGGCGTATCCATCTCCGCGATCGAACCCTGATCCATGACACAAATACGATCATAGTGGATAATCGTCCTCAGTCGATGCGCAATACAAAGCAACGTCTTCCCTTGAAATCCCTGCGCCATAGTCTCCTGGATCCGCTGATCTGTCGCAAAATCGACCGACGACGTGGCCTCGTCGCAGATGATGATCCTTGCGTTCCGAACAAGAGCACGCGCCAACGCCATCAGCTGTCGCTGACCCAGCGAGAAAGTTAGACCCTCTTCATCGACCGCCGTGTCGAGCGATAGTCTCTGTGCGTTGGCATTGCCATTTGGATTCGAGGCATCGACTGCGGAATCTGGTGTCTCAGATTCAATCAAATGGGCTTTTCGCAAGGCATCCCACAGCTCAAGATCGCTGTGTTCATTGAACGGATCCAAATTCGAGCGGATAGACCCCCTGAACAGCGTTGGGTCCTGCGGAATGATTGCTAGCCGTGAGCGCAGATCATGCAGTCCAATTGTGGATATATCTATTCCGTCGATGGTAATACGGCCTGATGACAGCTCGGTTAGTCGGAAGAGCGCAGACATGATGCTTGATTTTCCGGCCCCGGTTCGTCCGACGATTCCGATGCGCTCTCCGCCGGATATATTCATCGAGAGGTTTTTGAGGACCAAGGGGAGACCGGGGCGGTAGCGCATGGCGACGTTGTTGAATGTGATTTCGCCGTGTGGCGGCCAGGATTCTGGGACTGGGTTGGAGGGGATGTGGGCTGGTGCTTCTTCTTCCAGTTGCGTGCCGTAGTAGTGCACTCGTTCGGTGGCGTTCATGTTGTTTTCTACTTCGGCGAGCTGACGAACGGTGAACTGCAGCATCTGTGCGATGGCTAGGATGTAGCTTAGCACTAACCCGGAGATGGAAGGAGAGACGTCGAAACGCGAAGTCACGACTAGCACACCCGTTACGAAGACCAAGAGGACAGCGACGGCGTCGAGGCGCACGGAAAGCCAGCGCTGATTGGAGAAAGTTAGGAAGTACGCGCCGTTCATGGTGTCGATGGAGTTGCGGAGGGAGGAGCGGAATTGGTTCTGTACGCCATACGCGCGGATGCTGGCTGTACCAGTGATGGCTTCGCTGAAGCGGGCGTAGACAGCGGAGCGGAGGATGGACTCGTGGCGTTTCATTTCGCGCGCAGACGAGCGATAGTAGTTGCTTGCCATCAAAAAGAGGAGGAAGAGTGGGGCCAGAGCAATGGCGAAGTAGTGGTAGAAGACAATGATGAGAATCATGATGGAGACGATCATTGTAATGGTGATTGCGTACATGCGCATCGCATCGCAGAGCTCGTTGTCCATTACGCCGATGTCTTTAGAAAAGCGATTGGTGATCCGGCCAAGGGGCGTTGTGTCGAAGAAGGACATGGGTGCGCGGAGGACGCGGGTCATGGCAAGTTGCAACATCTGCCTGCTCGCGTTCGTGCCGGCAGTTGACATGTAGGTTGAGAAGATGAACATGGTTAGGGCGGAGCCCGCACCGAGTCCGGCGTAGATGCCGATGTACTGACCAGTTGAGAGGGAGGGGTAGTGGTTGGATGTCCAGTAGGAGAGCCAGAGATTTGTCCAGACATTGACGACGTTGGCAAAGGCGAGGAGGAAAAGGATGGCGAGGGCGTTGAAGTAGCTGCCCGAGGCGCGTATGTAGGCTTTCCATACAGCCCAGCCGACGGAATCGGTTGCTTTTTCCTCTTGTTGCATCAGGGCTGCTGCCGGTCTAGTGGGTTCCTGCTGGGCCTGCTTTTCAGCTTCTTCCTCGACGACTTCGGTGGCTTCCTCTTCATCTTCTTTGGAGTCTTGCGAAGCCGTCGACATGAGCTGTTTGAAGAGCTCGTTGTCTCGGGAGAGTTCATCGAATGTGCCGACTGCATGGATGCGGCCGTCGTCCACGACTACGATGCGGTCGCACCGGCTGAGTACATGGAGCTGGTGCGTGGCAAGAATCCGGCAGCGCCCTTTGAGCAAGCCGCAAATGGCCTTGTCCATAATATGCCGCCCGACATGGGCATCGACGGCAGACAGGGGATCATCGAGGAGAACGAGCTCGGCATTGAAGTAGATGGCTCGAGCGATATTCAACCGCTGCTTCTGTCCCCCGGAAATGGTGATTCCCCGTTCGCCGATCTCAGTTGCGTCGCGGCTGGGCAGGATCTCCAGATCGGGCTTCAATGCGCATGCATCGATGACCTGATCGTACCATTTCTCGTCGTAGTCTTTTCCAAATAGGATGTTGTCGCGGAGGCTCGTATTTTGAATCCATGTATATTGGGGACAGAACGCTCGTGACGTGCTCAACCGGACGCTGCCGTCCGTCAGGCGCATATCCCCGGCTAGCGCAGCTAGTAGAGAGCTCTTTCCGGAGCCAACGGTGCCAATAACCGCTACGAGCTCATCCCGGCGGATATCCAGGGTCATGTCCCGTAACTGGAAAGGTTCGTCACTCTCGGCGGAATCTGTGGGAGCTTCACTCTTCGGCTCTGTTGGCCGTGGACTGGCTTTCTTTTCAACATGCTCGGCTTCTTTGTCTGCAGCCTTGCGCTCCCAGGTAAACGAAGCACGGTCCATTCTGACAGCCTCCGGCATGTGCTCATCGCGCTCAATGTCCTCTTTCTGCTCCTCCGCCACAATAAACTCCTGGATCCTGTTCAGAGCGGTCCAGGCGTCGGTGATCTGGCCAAGGACCAACGGAAGCAGATTGAGTGGCATCCGGAGAGAGTTGAAGAGGGCCAGAGACGAAAAGATCGGCGCGGGGTCCAGCACATGGTTTGACAAGGCGTAGGTGATAAAGGACAGCATGGACGCAAAGACGGGGATCGCCATTGACACGCACAGTATCCCATTTCGCACCGCCAGCAGCGTCTGAATCGACCGGATCTCGTGGCGCCGAATTTCTTTCAGGCGATCCAGAAAGCTGCTCTCCCAGCCAAAGAATTTGACGAACCGTACGCCTTGTAAGATTTCCTGCGTTAGTGAAACACGCTGGTCGGTCAGTTTGTTAATGTTCCGCCGCCGCTTGAACAGAAAGCGCACGGCATAAGTCAGAAAGGGCATGCCAATAACCAATAGTCCGAATCCGGCTAGAGCACTGTAGGTCAGATTGACCAGCAGAAGGATGAGGGCCACGATGATACTGACCGGGGCGGTCCAGGAGATGTGAAACATGCCGCAGGCCAGGTTGATACGATCCACATCGATACTCATCAAGGCCACGATGCGACCGTTGCCCCACCCCTTGTCATCTGCCGGAGGCGATCCCGGCTTCTTCAGCGCTCGGTCCTTGGCCGCTTTAAGCTCCTTGATCTTTTCCTGCTGCTCTGGGCTCTGGACGCCGCCGGCCTTGGCCCGACCCGAGAGTTTCATGGCCTTATTGAAGATCTGGAGGATTAGCACCGCACGAATCTGACCACCGACCATCTGCCCGCGATAGAGGAACTGGTTCGTGCACAGACTCTGGATGGCCTGCATGACGGTGATACCGACGACAAAGCCCATCCCGCGGCCGATATGCGGGGCCGGTTGGCCCGAGCGCTGAGCAACATAGGCCTCAGTTGCAAAGGCGATCAGATAACGGGTCAGGTACGGAGCGAAGACGATCAGCAGCGAAGAGATCAGATGGCAGAAACCGCCGAGCAGGAACTCGAAGCGGAAGGTGTCGTACAAGGCCCAGAACAGCGGCTGCTTTGCCCCAGTGCCTGTTCTCCTCTCAAGGGCAACCTCGAAACGCCTCGTCAAAACCTCTACCTCTCGATCCGGGTTGACGGTCCAGATATCCTGCAATTCCAGCGGGCGTAGATAGCCGACCTGGAGGCGATTAGCTTGGGCACGTGACACGCGCGAGAACGACGTACCTTCATCAACGGGGCCATCCATTGAAAGGAGGCGATACTGAAGAACGAGGCCCCATATTCACGCGACACCGTCCGTTCTTCAGGTACCGGGGGGATTTTTTGCCAGCGCAGTGGGTTGAGGCTGCGCTGGTACCACTTCTGGGCTTTTGGATCGGCACTTTCAGCCTCGGTGGATTCAGATCCAGTTTCCGACCGCGACCCAGCGGGCGGTGGCTGTTCCCCGCTCTCGGCAATCTTGGCTTCAGAAGAGAACCGCATCGTCTTGAGAGGATCTCATCTCGAGGCTGCGACGGAGTCATGACCCGTGGGGGAAACACAGGATAAAGAGGACAAGCCTTGATGGGAGCCATCGGTGGTAACGGCGATAAGGGTGCCGATACCCGGTGGCCCATTACTAAGCGCTCTTCTCATTGGTCAGCCCAATATGAAGGATTTCTGCGAAGCGAGCTCTCTATAGTACGTAAGCACAGGTATTTATCAGGTACTATCAGGATTTCTAGTGGAAGACACATCAACATAAAAGCCATTGCTCTCCTTGCCTTGTCTGAACTGATATAATGGCGTTCTAGTGCAATAATCCAAGCCTGGACTGCTCGGGGGAAACAGGTCGGGGGAAATAGCCTTGACGTGGACGTTACCAACCTACTACCTCGGCATATTAGACCCGATCTGTACGGGCAATTTATCGTGATTTTTTAATGCGGCGACTACCACTAGTACCAAACCCGCGGCCTGCCTTCCGTGTCAGAAGACTCCAATATCAAGGCCAGGAGTCTAGACTGCATAGACCCCGGATACGGCCTAGCCCAGCCAAGCTAACGCTTGCGGTCTCAGGGCTATCGCCGATATAGCCCTATGTGTAGACCGAGCCATGGCGTCATGATCCCAGCCATCAACCATCAATGCAGGTACGTCAATCTTTGCACTTCGGCACTTCGTCATTCTAAAATAAAGAAAAAAGTTTTTTTAAAGAATTATAGAGAGTGAATAATGCCTAGTAGCCGCATCACTTCAACCACCCAATCTCCTTCCAATACCTCAGATACCCCCTCACGCACCCCTCAGAGACCGCATCCACTCCATGCAGAGTAGCAGACGCCTTTCGTGCTTTATCTGTGCCTAGAACCACCCCTCCACACCCCATACGGATGAAGTCGTTCGCGAAGAAGTCTTGGAGTTTCTTCGCCGGGTTGTCTGTGTCGCCTGCGGCTGCGACCTGCTCTTGCCATTCATCCCAGGGAAGTGCATCGGCTGCGGAGAGATGCAGCTCCGCAGCGATGCACTGGAGCATATCATGCCACGACTGACGGATCGGGTTCTCGATGTGGTAAATGAGATCTGCGGGCGTAGGTGAGAGGAGCAGGTCTGTGATGCTCTGGGCGGCGAGGTCGACGGGGATCCAGGATAGGGTCTATACGCGTATTAGCGGATACTGAGAAATATATGGGGTGAAGATGATGTTTGGGGAGGGGGGAATGTACATTTGGTAGCCGGGGCAGTCTTCCGATCCGCAGTGACGAGCGTACCAGGGCTGGAAAATGCTCGTTGATATTCCAGAACCCCGTGGTACTGGATCCAGCAATTTGGCCCATGCGGACGTAACTGACTGCCATCTCATGCAGGTAATGCTTTTGAGCATGCTCCAGCATCCGCTCACAGACAAGCTTGGCCTCGGCATAGCCAATGGGATTCAGACATTCCACTGAGTCTACAGGGGTCTCAGGAACCATGCGGACGCCGTGAACGCGAGCGTATTGGCCGACTGTGGCGACGGACGAGATAAAGGTCAGTCGGGGTTTGATGCTCGGTCGACAGTTGTGGATGTCTCGAGCGAGAGCGAGCAGGTTGTGGAGAGACTGGAATTGAGACTGGAAAGAGGGAAGTTTCCAGTGGAAGTCCATGGGCCAGGCAGCGTGCAGGATGTGGGTGACTGATTCTTGGAGACTTGTGTATTGCTCTGTAGTGAGGCCTAGATGCTGGCTTGCCGTGTGGCATCCCAGCACATCCACCATCGACCATTGCGTCGAGGAAAGGTGCAGCTTCTTTGACTCAAGGGATTTTTGTAGTCGCAAAAAAGGATCAGAAAACGACTTTTCTGGTCGTACAAGACAGATTACGCGCTTGATATTGGGAGACTGAGTGAGAGAGACCAGACAGTGAGAGCCTAGACTACCGGTGGCGCCGGTGAGCAGCACGGTAGCCTTGCTGTCCTTGCTTGGGAGAGCGAACCTCTGGACGAATTGGTCCACTGCCGAGCCGGTAGTCGAGAACCCGTTTGGTAATTGGTGTCCATTGACTGGTACCCCGAAGAACTCGACCATAGCACGCACCGACGGATGCGAATAGACAAAGTCTCGGCCAATACGTTCTGGTCGACAGACGTCCTGCAGAGACCGAGTCACGGCGGCAACCAGGGCGCGCTGCACTCGGATCGCCTGCAGCGAGTTCATCCCGCGCTCGAAGAGGTCGTCAGTGACGGCCCAGTCAGGGGCCCAGTCAGCGCAGCGGGAGACCAGCAATTTGAGATCTTCCTCCAGGGTCTCCATATTAAGACAGAGCACTGGCCCAGCCGACTCCAGCTCGCGGTAGACTCCAGCAATTTCCGCCTCGAACATCTTATAGACGTCCTTCCGGGCGATCGAGCCCTTGTCAGTTCGAGGTATCGTGACTGTGCCGGGAACTATTAGGACAGCCTCGCTGGACTGGATCCGTGCATGGTCATCCATGCTCTCGTTCGCCCTTGCGACGAGCGGCCACAGTTGTTCCTTGAGCTTACTGTAATGTTTTGGAGGTATGTTGGCAGCCAGCTGCACAAGCACGCCAATCTCAAACTGGTGCTCCCCAAATGCGATGGCCGACTTCACTAGGCTGGATTCACACAGCGTCGCTTCGAGAATCTGTGGTTGGACTTTCTCGCCGGTGGCAAGAACAATCGTATCGTCATTGCGCCCGACCGCGTTAAAGTCCGAGTCCGGAAAGTCAGGGTTACAGACGAGCTGATCCTGGATCTCGAATGGCTGCTCCAAGCCGAAGGGGAACGTGGTGAGCCTGAACCGTCTCTCGTTTCCGTTCGGGGCAATCTCATCCAGCTGCAGGCGCAGGTCGTCTCGGAGACGGAAGAAGCGCCAGTTGTATTCGTTTCGAGGGACGAAAATGGGCGCCAGCGGGCCACTCTCGGTGGTGCCGTAGTGGTTCAGCAATTTCACGCCGTGGACAGCCAGCTCTTCGCCCACCGAGGGTTTGAGGATTCCCCCGCCAAAAGTCACATAGTCCAGCCCGGCCAAGGCCTGGATGCCCTCATCACCCATGAAGGCAATATCCTCCAGAATGGATGGAACGGTCATGAAGGAAGCGGCGTTCGAAATCCTCAGCAGGTCGAGTGTTGCTCCGGCGCTAGGGACTGTAGAGCCTGGAGGGAAGCAGACCGTCTTACCGACGCCCATAGCGAGGGCCGGGGCGACAAGGCCGAAGCCGTGATAGAGCGGGAGAGTGGATACGTTAACCCCCTGGGCTTCCCACTCGAGATCTAGTCGGTGGCAGTTGACAAACGAGAGTAAGTGTCGATGCGAGACGTAGATGGGCTTGGGTAGGCCCGTGGTGCCAGAGCTGTGGAGGATAAGGACATTCCGATCGGACTCGTCAATGTAGTGGTATGGGTGGCAGATAGAATCATTCTCTGGCAGACCCTTATTGGTGGAGAGAAAGGCCTCGAAAGGAAGAGGCGAGAAGACTGCTGCAGGCAGAGTCTCTGCTGCCTCTCTTGCAGTGGCCTCGAGGCGTCCGGAGACAATGATGGCTGCAGCAGAGGTGCGTTGAAGAAGACTGTTAATAGCAGCGGCGCTCAGCCTGGCAGAGAGCAATAGCACCGGTACGCCCAGTCCGACCAGAGCCATCTCGTATATCAAGAGCCCTAGGTCACTCTCCATCAAGAGGGCAACCGGGGCGCCCTTCTCCACCGATCCATGGACAAGTGACGGGAGTTGGAGCTGGAGATTGCTGTTCAGCCAACCGGCACATTGTGAAATAGCCTGTTTGAGCTGATGGTTCGTAACGGAAACAAGCGAGAGTATCAAACTGTCGGGACTTTTCTTCGCCTGTAGACAGAAGACATGATCAGGATTCTCCTGCGCATTGAACTCGACGACTTCTGGTAGAGTCCGGATAAACCCTGTCTCATCCGCGGCAGGATATAACCGGATTACCGGACGCTTGAACGGCCTGAGTTGCTGGTTTCGAGCCATTGCTGATCTGGAGGAAGACCACCAGGGCTGATGGCTCGCTTATCAAGTTTAACTGGGTGAAGCTATTCCTGGAGACCCGAGTACGGACCTCGATACGCCATGTTCAGCTCGCCTCTAGCAGGGATGGAGGCACTAGAACACCGAAACAGCGTCAGATCTCACGCGATCTGACATTAGAAGCAAAATTAGAAACCACGAGGCAGCGGACTGCCGATGAACTGCTGTCATACAATGCCATGCATGAACAGGGATTAATGCCAGGCACAATGGATCTTGGCCTTAAGTTTCTGGATTGCATTGACATCACATCCTCCAAGTCTAGGTGAAGAGACGATGAACCTGAGTGGCCTAATCTACAGCTTATGGCTGAGATGGCGCTCTGCTTTTTTTATTCGCTCGTGCTCTTACTCTACTCCTTCAGGGCACACTACAGCTCCATCATCTCGGCAGGCGCAGTCTAAGCCCAGTCATGCTGATCTCTATACGAGGCTCAAAGCCACATCCTTTGTTTTGGGCTATTTTAGCCCCAGGTGCGGCAGACATTCGTGTCACTCGGGTCCTTGTCTCGCCCTTATAACCAGGAAACCTCGTTGGGTCGAAAACAAAATCTTTATCGCAACAAAAGAACGAGAATAATGGCGCTGAGATACCTGTTCAAGTTCGCCCTTCTCTCGCTAGCGGCACCTACGCTGGCTGCCCCGATTGGTTCCTCATTTGGCGTCCCTGGAACAGATGCCTTGTATGACTATGTCGTGATAGGTGCCGGCAATGCAGGTGCCCCTGTTGCATACCGGCTCGCAGAAGCAGGTCATACTGTGGCCTTGGTGGAAGCTGGGAGCTTATAGTATGCCCCTTCTTGAGGTTCATCTATCTGTCACTCTGACGCTGACATGTACAGTGAATATGGGAACGGTAACCTGAGTCAGATCCCAGCCAACTCGCTCTTCTTCATTGGCAAAGACCCAGAATGGACCAACAACCTTGTCGACTGGAACTTTGTCACATCACCTCAGGCGGTACGTTATTGCTTCATACATACACGTCCTACTCTGTGCTGATATGGTGTCAGGAATGGAACAATGCCTCTGTCCACTATGCGAGCGGCAAAGTCCTAGGAGGCAGCACGGGGCGAAACCTGATGACCTACCACCTCCCAACAAAGGGCAGTCTAGACAGATGGGCAGAAGACGTAAGCGACGACAGCTGGAATTTCGAAAACATGCTCCCCTACATCATGAAGTCACAAAGGTTCACACCACCAAACAACAACCTCCGTTTCCGCAATGCAACCCCGACGTACGATCCCGCTGTCCTGGGGCGAAGAGGACGACTAGACGTGACCTACCCCAACTACGCCAACGGTCTTGCCTCATGGCTCGTCCGTGGCTTCAGGGACATTGGTCTTGCGGCCATCCGTGGCTTGAACGGCGGCCAGCTTATCGGGTCCGCCTATACCCTGAGTACCATCCAGCCTGGCAACCAGCAACGCGCGTCATCGAAGACAGCCTACCTCGATCCTCTTATCGGACGGAATCTGAATCTGATCATCTATCAGTCGACGCACGCGAAGCGGATTCTCTTCAGCAATGATACTGTCGCCACCGGCGTGCGGGTCAGCTCAGAGGGACAGGAATATACGCTCTCCGCCAGAAACGAGGTAATCGTCTCAGCGGGAGCATTCAAAACTCCTCAGCTCTTGATGGTGTCCGGGATAGGCCCTGCGGCCAATCTTGAGCGTTATGGCATCCCGCTCGTCGCGGACCGACCAGGCGTCGGACAGAACCTGCAAGACCACACCCTCGCCGGCCCCTCGTACAGAGTCAACGCCATTACCGGCTCCTCGAATAGCATCCCTGAGTTCATCGCCGAGGCACAAAGACAATACAACAGCAACCCACCTCGCGGCGTGCTCACGAATACTGGCGTGGACATTCTGGGCTGGGAGAAAGTGCCGGAGCAGCTGCGAAGCAACTTCAGCACTGAGACCGAAGACGCCCTCGCCAGCCTCCCAGAGGACTGGCCGGAACTCGAGTACCTACCTGTCTACGGCTACTTTGGGGACCAAAATAACTACATGGTCACGCCGAATGATGGGTTCAACTACCTGACCATCGCCGCCGCAGTGGTTTCGCCCTTGTCCAGAGGCACGGTGGAAATCGCTTCGAACGACACCGAGGTAAACCCTATCATCGACCCGCGCTGGTTCTCGCACCCGGGTGATATCGAAGTCGCCGTCGCCGGATTTCGGCGCTCGAGGGCGTTGATGGCGACCCGCGCGATGGCTGGCATTACCCTTGGAGGCGAATCGTATCCTGGTGCAGACGTGCAGACCGACGATGAGATCATCGAGTGGCTGCGCGAAGCGTCCAACACTGTTCACCATGCCTGCTGCACGGCGGCCATGGGCCCACGGGATAACCCTGACTCAGTTGTCGACACGCAAGGAAGAGTCATTGGGGTTTCTGGTCTCAGGGTTGTGGACGCCTCGGTCATGCCATTTCTCACCCCAGGCCACCCTATCTCGATCATCTGTAAGTTCTCAACTGTATCAATTACTGGGATCTTAACACTAACATTGTCTTCCAGATGGTCTAGCCGAGAGAATTGCCGACTCGATTCTTGCTGATGCGTAGACGCAGCTTGTTATATATTATGCATGCATCTTTCACATTTGTGAACTGCTTTAGGAAGGGCATTGTGTGGTTTCGTCTTATAATATATTTTTCGATGTAATTTGCTTTGTACTAGTATGCTATATAGAGAGGAGATAGAAGATTTGCTCTGTATTAAATTGAATTCTTTTTGATTTACTTGACGTCTCCCCCCACCCCTCCCTCGGATGGTTCCCAGTATGTTGTCGACCTGTATGCACGCCTTGCTCCGGGTACCGTTGCCCTTCATATCAATTTTCCAGGCAAAGGAAGAATCTAGACGCCAGCAAGCGTCGCTATCATCGAACTCTTGACGCAGCCCCGTGTTGTGATATCCTGGAGCTTGGTGCCCTATACTATCAACCCATCACATAAGGCCAGAGCAGTAGGATTGAGGCTAATCTTTTGCTATCTATCTCATTTATAATGGTTTATTCACTAAAGAGTTAAGGAGCACGGATCCACATCCACTTTTTGCATCCCATCTTTAGTACTGTGCACAGGGACGTACACTAGAAGCCAATGCAGGTGCAGCCATATCTGACAGAGGCAGAGCCGAGAGCCCTCAGTCTCTAGTGCTATAACATCTTGCTCTCAGACAAATTTTCGCAAAATATTTTGGCGGCGTGGTCCCGGTCGTAGCAGGATTGCACATCTGATTTATCGCTCCTATGCCCGGCGTTACACTGTACGACACGACACCAAGAACTTGCCGATTCCTCAAGTTATCATTGCATAAAATACCCCGAGGTGAAACGGAAGGCTTTTTTTTCTTCTTTCCTTTCTACCTACTCTAAAAGAGTCTTCTATTTCTACTGAGCAGATACATCGTCTAGGACCCCGTGTTGTACATTCGCATTCCAAACTTTGAGTTTGTCCTCAGCAGCGTATCGATCACTAGGTTGACTGTCTCCGGCCGAAGATCCTCGAGGACAAGCGTGCTGAGGCCCGGGATATCGTGTATTGGTAATGGTCGAGGTGGTTCTTCATGATTACTGCTGGTAAAACTGCCGTCAAGCTCGGATGCGTCGGGCGTGAAGAGACATTGATTGTCAAAGGCCGTCCAGTCCGGTACCTCCCATGCTGTACTGGACCCGTCAAGAGCAAGATCTGTTTCGGCTGTGTCGGGAAGAGGGAGAGACAGGTAGGAAGGGAGGTCAGAGGGCAGCGTCATGTTTAGGTTTAGGGTATCCGGGGCTAAGTTGGAGCTATCCAGCTCACACGGAGTATTAGCGATAGAGAAGTCGACCTCGGGAGTGAGCGACTCGGTTGGGATGAGTGGCTTGCTGTCCGCAAGAGGCGACGAATGCGTTTCGATATCGATGCTCGAACAGTTCTCAAGGCTGGCTGGAGAGGGCACGCGGCGGCGGCTTAGGATAACATAGCTGAGTCTCCGTCAGTAATGGATCATCCACGCTCCGGGCGCATCAACACGCGCTCACCGGTTCTTGATATCCGTCGTGGACCGACTGGGGAAGAGCTCTCGTCCGATCTCTTTCCAGTCCCGGCCAATTTTTTGCACGGCTTCGAGAAGACAGCTGTCCTCTTCCGCCGCCCAGGGACCGCGCTTTACGTTGGGATCAAGTGAGTGATGCCATCGCTTTGCACATTCTGTACCGAGATGAGACTCTGCACCCAAATTGGGTGGAGATGCTTACGGTCAGGGTGACGGCTGCCGACCATCTCTGCAACCTTGGTCCACCTGCGAGCGCTTAGTTGAATGGCGATGAAGGATTGACCAAGGAAAGTTCGTACTGAAAGCCGAATCTGGCCACGGCTTTGCGCAAAAGATGATCCTCCGCGGCAGTCCAGGTCCCTTTCCGACTGCTCAGACTGATCTTGGTCCAGCGCTTGCGACAGTCCTTGTTCGTTCTGCCCGGCAGTTTCTCTGCAATTGCGCTCCAGTTTCTTGCGCCTTGATGTCCGCCAAGTTGTACTAGAAGGCTATATTAGTAGTGATCGGCACTGCAGAGCATATGCCAAAGCCTGGCCAAAGCACGCCAAAGCCTGGCCAAAGCACGCCAAAGCATAGCCATAGTATAGGTCGAGGTAAAGGTACGTACTCTGGCGTTTAACTTCTTCTTGAAGGATACAATCTTCCTCTTGGGTCCACCAGCGACGCCGGCTAGAAGTGTCGTTCATTCTTGGAGGTATTCTGGGAAGTATTTAGGGGTTGATATATGACCAGCCATTGCTCGCCGGGAAGACTGTATATCTCACGCCTCTACCCATCAGCGAAAATATATAAGGAGAAGAAACGCCCTGCTGGAGCATTTTCTGCATGGTAAGCAGTAGCGCAAACGATGTTGAGGCTGACGAAGTGCCTAGACCAACGGCGCCAATGTACAGCCTCGGCTTCCTGGGTTTGGGGCCTCTTACTGCAGGAAACAGTGAGCAAGAAGATTAGAAACACAGCTGAAGATGCGGAGACCGATCGTGAGGCCGAGAAGGATTGAAAGCATCGCGATTGACTGGCCAATTTCGGCTGCCAGATTTGGCTGAAACGGCCTGCAGGCTCAGCAAACCCTGGCGGCCCCCGCCTTATACTCCGGGTCTTCCTGGATAGTCGTTGCCTCTTAACGGTCTGGCTGAAGCTTAACCTGAAATTAAACTCCGGTATATACACCGAGAGGCTGGAATACTAGAGCTAACAGGACTAAGGAAGGCAGAGGCGTCTATCCGACTAAGAGCCGCAAGAGTCAAATTAATGGACCTCGCGTGCAAAGTCACGGCTTTGATCAGCAAAGGCTGATTCTCTTCTCTGCAGAATGACTTATGCTCCAGGATAGGTGTCCGCCAACAAGTGGACAGACACCCCGGCAATCTATGGTGATGTTAATGGAGGGTGGAGTCTACGTCTGTTCGTCTGCCTATACCGAGTCCAGATCTACAATACCCAGGATGTAGGAGCGCTGAGCTATAGGCCAGATAATAATTTCCATGGTCAGATTTACTTGGCATCTATTCTTTTGACGCGAAAAGTGTACGCAAATGATTTACTGCTCCGCCACGACATCAAGTAAGCAGATTGTCCAAATCAACCCGGCCTTCCTTGGATGGATGGAGCAGAATATCGGAATCAGTCCTGTTTGTTGGCGCTAACTTCTTACCTGCAGTTCGTCACGCACGGGGCGTTCTGCGGAAGAGAAGAAGCCTGCACATGTGCGACCCTCATGTACTAATGACAGCACTGACAGTTTAGATACCAATCTCTAATTGGGTGCAATCGCCGAACCCCATGTAGCTGAAACGGCGGTGATGGCGATCTTGCTGGTTCTTTCTCTTATGAAAATCTTGCACATTTATCGCGCTGGACGCCCTATACCACTGCCCTGCTACCCTACTTACAAGCCAATCTCCACAATCCCAACCATACTCCGGCAGTTCCAGATCTTGTTCACCTTGAGACCAGCCTGCTTCACCAGTTCCGTAAATTGCGCCGGAGTCCTCTCAATTCCATTGATGATCGACATCATCGCCAAATCCCGGTGGTGCGGGTACCGCATGTAATAGCCATAATTGGCCGGCAGTGGCGACGGGGCAGGGGGTATCTCGTCGCAGCCAGCCGTAGTGTTCATGACCTGATCACATACCAGAATGCGCGATCTGGGAGCCATTGAGGTGCGCAGAGCTGAGAGAATTTGCACGCAGTAACTGTCCGACCAGTCGTGTCTGCGTGGCGCTGTCAGCTCGGTCCGGCCCTTTACAGAGAGGGGTAGGAGCATTGAATGGCGCCGAGGCTCTACTTACAAGATCCCACGTAACCAGTAAACATCCGCCCCTTTGACGGGGTTCGGCTGGAAGAAATTGTGCTCCATGAACTGAACCCGGCCGTCGGCTACAGCATCAGGGGCTTCAGCTGGCCAGATCTCCTCCTGTGCCTGCTGCAGAACCTCGGCGCGGTCTTGCACAATGTATCGTAGCTGGGGATATGCTGGTAGCAGCTGCAGGACGAATCCGCCTATCGAATGCAGTCATTTCCGGTTAGTTCGTTGAATCTAGAATCAACCTGGGATGGATGGGACTTGTGCTTTAGAAGCAGAGTATAAAATGACGCACTCACCGACACCGCCGCCAACGTCCACAACTAGGGCTTCGCCGAGGGATGCCCAGGGGAAGTCTAACTCGTCAGTTGCCCTGCTTGTCTTACTACGCCAAGTTGGGCGGGTCAATTACCGTATGCATGCGCCGCCCCCGAAACTTTCCCCCCGCCAACCATCGCCAGTCCAAAATTATCCAGCTCAGGACGCGTGTACTTGCCGTCTGGACCGGGTTGCAGGTGCCTGATATCCGGTAGTCCGGGGTATGGAGCCTCCTTTGGTCGCACCTCGTCGAGTGAAACTCGTTCAGCTAACCAGTCCCACCGGGCCTTTGTAGTGCCCACAGCCTTTTGCCATGCCGTCTCGTGCACTTTGTATGAGGCACCCTGCGAGCTAAGCAGATACTTGGGGAGCTGGTCAGATGCGGTGTAGATGTCGAGATTGCTGTTCCATGTCAGGATGTGAATGGCACGGGAATGAGGATATGAGTGCATACAAGAGCTGGACATATGCGCGCAGTGGCTCGTTATTCTGCAGGGCAGCAGAAATCCGGTTGTTGGTGAACCGATCAGTTCCAATCTGGCGGAATATGTGAATTGAGCAGAGACAACGCAGGATGCGAGCTATACTATGAGTCAGCATCCTTCGCTCACAGCATGGTCGGGAAAGAACTTGGGCAGCATACATAGTTTGCGCTCTTCTATTCCAGTGGCTTCAGCAATCTCACCGACGCTTAACCCATCCTCACCGGCTCCAGCAAGAAGGTCCGGAATACGCCGCTCAGCAGCAACGAACAAGGCCCGCGACTCAAAATACTGGCAGGCAACTTCCTGGATTCGACTGTACGGCTCTGCCACCAGCTCCGTTGCTGCGCCTGTGATGGCAAGCACAGTCCGCGTTGCCTCGTGCAGACGGGGACTAGGGAGAATCCGAGCAGTATCCTGGCTGCCTAGATTGCTCTTGGTGCCGTTGGTCTCGGCCTTAGTCTGAGAGAAATCCTCTCTCTTCCATTCCTCCGCGATTATCTCAGCAGATTGTTTAAACAGCTCGGCGAGCTGGAGAAGTTGTTGCGCGTCCGCGGCGGACCGGGGGAAGCGTTCCATGATGATCTTCGATGATAAAAAGATGTACGTGACGGCTTATGCCTAAATGAAAAATGATTGCAGTGAAAATTCACCATGTGCACTCTATATAATCCATTCCAGTTCTACCTTGCGATAGACCCGAGTATATCCAGTCCACCCAAGTATCGAGACCGTCTGACACGCGATATCGAACCCCGCGTGGATGGTATCACGGTAGCATAGTAGCAGAGAGCGAACTTGCGGTGTATCAGCTTTTGGTCCAGAGTATAGGGTCGATATGGTACACGACATATTGAGGCTGATAAGCATCGAATCATGGACAGAACGGTTGCTTGTGGCGCCCGTTGTATATCAACCTGCACCGGGGAAGCACCGGTGCTTTGCCTTTGTTTTGTCTTGTGTCTATGTATGTTCATAGGTGTGTCGAGCCTGAGCGATTCGATTGACATTGTTCGATAGACCTTCAACACTTAGTGACCTTCGGAATTCCCCTTCCTCGGCCCGGTCGTTCAGTGCTTCTTAGCATTCTTTTTCTATCTTTCATACACGTTAGATTAAACTGGGATCTTCCGTTCTTCCATCATGTCTCCGGCACCATCTGCTCTTGTTTTCGGTTCTCAAACTACTTTGCCCTCTGTCGAGGCGGCCTCGAGACTGCGTGCGGCGTTGCTCCTTGACCCTCGTCTATATCGGCTGCGTATCTCGATCGAGTCACTGCCCGAGATATGGCCAGCATTGGCCGTCTCCGACCCTGCACTTGAACGTGTTGCTGGCGCTGCCGAGAAAGCTTTACGGCAGCTATGTCGCTGGCTATCCCACTCAGAGTTCCCTGACGCCACAGAGATCTCGGAACTTCCAGCAACATTCGCCACGCCGTTTACGGTCATCCTCCATACCGTCCTATATATGCAATATACAGATGAAGACGGTGGTCTGGGGCATGCGGATGTTCTCAGAGCCGTTCAGAACAATGGAGGCGTGCAGGGCTTCTGCACGGGCTTCCTCACAGCAGTGTCGGTTGCCACGAGCCCTGACATCGACGCGTTGAGTCGTCAAGCAAGCGTCGCGTTGAGGCTGGCTGTTGCAATTGGTGCATATATAGATCTGGATCTTATAGATTCAGATGTCAGCTCAGTTGCTGTCAGGTCTCGCGCTGGCAAGAAGGGCCTGGAAGACTCCCTCGCACAATTCCCTGGCGTAAGTACGTTGCCTTCTGGCCATTGCACCCGCTGACGATGTACTAGGCATATATCTCAGTTATTACCGATGAATTAAATGCCACAGTCACTGCACCCACGGCCTCGCTTGACGCTCTCCCTCAGTCGCTCGCGTCAAACGGATTTTCCGCCAAACGGTTCAATTTGCGAGGCCGATTCCACCATCCCGCACATAAGAAAGCTCTTGAGGGTCTGCAAAATCTGGTAGCGTCGAATCCGGCCTTCCAGTTTTTCTACTTAGAGTTGCTCGCTCCCGTATACTCCAATATCGACGGGCAGCTTCTCTCTTCGGATTCTATCATCGACACGCTGCTTCAGTCCATACTAGTTCAGCGTTGCGATTGGTATGCGTCTATCTCAACGGCTCTGCATAAGTGCAGCAGCGGAGGGAAGACAAGCGTCGTTCAATTCAGTCTGGTTGAGTGCATTCCCCCTTCCATCCTGCGCCAGGCTCGTCTTTCCGTGCAGCGGATAACGGACGTGCCTGTCCAAAGCTCACCTGCAACTGTGCTTACTTCGCTAAACGCTGTGGGAGCAAGAATCCAGACTTCAGAGCCCATCGCAATCATCGGCATGGGCTGCAAGTTTCCGGGGGCAGATACCCTAGAGGAGTACTGGCAGCTGCTAGCTCAAGGGACATCCATGTGCCGTACCATGCCCGAGGAACGATTCAAGACGTCTGGTTTACGAAGATCGCCGGACGAGAAAGTCAAGTTCTGGGGTAACTTTGTCAATGACGTGGATGCCTTTGACCATCGCTTCTTCAAGAAGTCGTCTCGTGAGGCGGCGAGCATGGATCCTCAACAGCGGCTTGTGCTGCAGGTTGCCTATCAGACATTAGAGTCGGCGGAGTATTCTGGTCTCGCAGGGATCAAGGCCAGCAAAGATGTCGGGTGTTATTTGGGGTTATGCGCCTCAGACTATACGGATAACGTGGCCTCACACCCACCCAATGCATTCTCCAGCCTTGGAACATTGAGGGCATTTCTCTCCGGAAAAATCAGCCATTTCTTCGGCTGGACAGGACCATCAATTACATATGACACGGCATGCTCTTCCTCAGCTGTAGCAATTCAAGCTGCCTGCCGGGCTCTGCAGACGGGCGAATGCTCGATGGCGCTGGCGGGGGGAGTCAGTCTGTACACGAGCCCTAACTTCTACCAGAATCTCGCTGCTGCTTCATTCCTGAGTCCCACTGGCCCAACAAAGCCATTTGATGCAAAGGGAGATGGATATTGTCGTGGAGAAGGGGTGGGCTTGGTCTTTTTGAAACCTCTATCTGCAGCTCTGGCCGATCACGATAAAATCATGGGAGTGATTGCTGCGGCCGCAGTCAACCAGAATCAGAACTCGACCGCCATCACGGTGCCGCATTCTGAGTCACAGATCGAACTTTACAGAAAGGTTGTCTCTGAGGCTGGCTTGCATCCACATGACGTCTCGTTTGTCGAGGCCCATGGGACCGGCACGCCCGTGGGTGATCCTATCGAATTCACCAGTATTCGAACCGTATTCGGCGGTATTGATCGAGCCGGCCCTCTCGCCGTTGCATCGGTCAAGGGAAACATTGGGCACACAGAGGGCGCCTCGGGTGTGGCATCCCTTATCAAGACGGTCTTGATGCTGCAGCGTGGAATGATCCCAATGCAGGCCAACCATACAACACTGAACCCCAAGATTGCGCCTCTGGGGCAGGATAAGGTGACAATCCCACACACAACGCAGCCCTGGTCTGCGGACTTTAAAGCCGCTTGCATCAATAACTATGGTGCAGCTGGGAGCAATGCCGCTATGATCGTGACTGAGGCCCCAACCGGTGGAAGATCAGAGAAGCAGGGGACCCTGCAAAAGTGTCCCATTTACGTTTCTGCCAATACTGCTTCTAGTCTGAAGGCGTACTGCAAAGAGCTACTTCGATCTTTGCGTAGCCGTGCTCCAGACTGCCTTGCCAGTCTCGCCTTCCAGCTTGCCAACACCCAGAACCACGGCTTTCCACATGCACTGATTACTTCGGTCACTTCTAAGGCTGAACTGGAGGACCAGCTGTCAGCAGCCGTTGAGAACAGGAATAATTTGCTGCAGACGGTGACTCCAACAGAACGTCCGGTTGTTCTCGCATTTGGTGGCCAAGTGGCCAGGTCAGTCGGTCTCAGTCGCCAGGTTTATGACTCTTCTGCCGTCCTCCGAACACATCTGAGTAATTGCGATGATATCCTCACCTCGGCTGGTTTGAATAGTATTTTTCCAGCTATCTTTCAGAAGGAGCCAATCGCTGATGTCGTTCTGCTACACTCTGCGTTGTTTTCGGCCCAGTACGCCTGCGCTATGGCCTGGATAGACGCCGGGGTTGCCCCAGCTGCCCTAATCGGCCACAGTTTTGGCCAGTTGACTGCTCTGTCAGTCAGCGGCGTCCTTTCTCTGAAGGACGGACTCAATTTGATCACGGGACGCGCAAAGCTTATGCGAGACGCCTGGGGCCCAGAGCCTGGCTCGATGGTCTCGATCCAAGCAGATGTCCAGACCGTCACCCGCCTGATGAAAGCAGCTGAGACCAAGGATCCAAAAGAAACGCTAGAAATTGCCTGTTTTAATGGACCGACCAGCCACGTTGTAGTCGGCAATGCAGATGCCGCTGATCGCCTGGAGGCCGCTCTTGCCCAGGAGTCTATCAGGTATAAACGGCTGGCCGTCTCTCATGGCTTCCATTCCAAACTCACTGAGCCGCTACTGCCTGGGTTGGAGCAGTGTGCTGAGAGACTAACCTTCCGCACGCCGGAGTACCCCATCGAGACGTGCTCGAGTGGTTCATCTTGGACCGAGTTCAACGCATCCATGATCGTGCAGCATACGCGTACCGCTGTCTACTACACGGAAGCCCTCGCTCGAATTGCAGCCAGGTTGGGCCCATGCACATGGCTCGAGGTGGGCACCGGAGGTTCCGTGGCTGGAATGATTCGCAATGCACTGAATGTCCCCTCAGACCATCTGATCCAAGCTGTTAACCTCGCAGGTGAGACTGGTATCGCAGCCCTGGCGGATGCGACGGCCAAACTCTGGAAGTCCGGTCATAAATTGCAGTTCTGGTCTTTCCACCGGAGCGAGAGGGCGTGCTATCAACCGCTTGAGCTTCCCCCATACCAATTCGAGAAGACGAGACACTGGCTTGACTGGAAAGACACAGTGACCGAGCAGGCTATAGTCGCCCATTCAACAAGTGAAGAGACCCCTGTTGAGGAGTTCTTGACGTTCGTCAAGTACAAAGATAGTACAAAGCAACAGGCAGAGTTCCGTATAAGCACGCAGCACGAAAAGTACTCTTTCTTTGTCAAAGGCCACGCTGTGCTCGCGGAGCCCTTGTGCCCTGCACCTTTATACATTGATCTTGCCTGCCAAGCTGGCCAGAAGGTGTATTCTGACACCAGTGGGGCTCAGATTATACCCAGTGTCGAGGATCTAGAAATCCAGGCTCCGCTGGGTGTAGGCGACCGTGTCATCATCCTCCGGCTCCAACAATCACCCTTCTTGAAGACGGCATGGACGTTTTGTTTCTGCAGTAGACCTTCCACGGGCGTCTCAGCTGAGGAACAGCTCCATGCCACCGGGACCGTCATCCTACGCGCAAACGACACTAAAACAGCGGCCGAGTTCTCCCGCTTTGGCCGTCTGGTAAGCAGCAACCGTGTCCAGGAGATGAGATCTGACTCAGACTGTCATATCCTGCAAGGACCGGTGGTGTATCAGCTTTTCAGCAGAGTCGTCACCTATGCAGACTACTACAAGGGCGTGCAGAGCGTGTATGCTTCCGGAGCAGAAGTGACGGGCAGGATCAGGCTGCCCCCAGCCGTTAAGGATGCCGACACGCGGCGGCCATTACTCGTCGACAATTTCATCCAGACCGCTGGCATTCATGTCAACTGCCTAACCGACGTTGGTGCTAAGGAAGTCTACGTCTGCACCAAGGTCGACCGCGTACAGTCTGGGGCGACTTTTACCGAGGGCCTGGCCGACGTCGATGCCTCTTGGATTGTGCACTCTTCTTACCATCCGACTAGTGAGAAAGAGGTTGTGAATGATATATTTGTCTTTAGTGCAGCCACAGGAGAACTGACACTGTTTATTCTTGGAGCGCACTTTACCAGGGTCCAGATTTCGTCGCTTGGGAGGGTTCTCTCTCGTGCCAATACAGCAGACGGTGCCCCGGTCAAGGTGGTCGTGCCGGTCCAGTCGCCTGCCCTGAGAGCACAACCAAAGAGGGTGCTGCTGCCGCCTGCTACCAAGCGTTCGACAACAGGTCCGACTTTAGCGATCTCTGAGAAGCTCAAGAAGACGCTGAGTCGCGTCATCGAGGTCCCGGTCGATGACATCAACGACGGCGACATCCTCGCAGACCTGGGCGTAGACTCCCTGCTAGGAACAGAAGTCTTGAATGAGATGAACCAGGTCTTCAATGTCTCTATCCCTGCTGATGAATTCGCGCTCTTGACAGACGTGGCCTCAATTTCGAAATGCTTGGCCTCGTACCTCGGCGTGCATGACAGTGGCTCTCAGCCTGAGGACCTGGCCGATGCGGACTCTGTTGACTCTGATTCAGACGTGCCAACAGGGGCTGTCACCTCTGGCATCACCACTCCAGACGACTCGGTAAGCAGGCTCGCAGATCTGCTGGCTGAACATCTGGAGTACGACGGGATAATTGAGGCATCCAACAACCTGGCGGATCTTGGCCTCGACTCGATACTGAGCATTGAGCTGGCGAATGACATTAAAAAGATCTTTAACTGCGACGTCGACATGTCGCAGCTGAACATGGACTCGACCTTTGCTGATCTAGTTGCTCTCGTACCGGCCCTGGATATAGGGCAAAGCCTGTCGTCTCTTCCGGCATCGCTAACAACACAGGGCAGTGACATCGAAAACGCGCAGCATGCGTTCGAGCAAATCCGGTTCGACTACGATATCTATACTAAGGAGACCGCTTTCTACGAGTTTTGGAAGAGGGTCTACCCTGCTCAATCCAGGCTCGTGCTCGCCTATACCGTCGAGGCATTTGCTCAGCTTGGATGCGATCTCTCCGTGATGCAACCAGGCGACCGACTACCCAAGATGAATTATCTGCCCGCTCACGAGAAACTTGTGCAGCAGTTATACAACATCCTCAGAGATGGGATGTTAGTTGCCACCAGCGACTCTGGTCTTGTTCGCTCGGACAAGCCTGTCGACCTCACCTCATCGACGCGCTTGCTGGAAGAGATCAATACGAAAGCGCCGCAGCACGCCTCTGAACATGGGCTGCTTCATATCACAGCCTCTAAGCTGGCCGATTGCTTGACTGGGGCCGCTGATCCTCTGAACCTGCTCTTCCGGTCAAAGGCGAACAGGGACCTGCTGGCGGAGGTGTACCTGAACGGACCAATGTACGCTGCTATCTCCCGACTGCTTTGTAGCTTTCTGGGAAACGCCTTTTCGGGCAGACCGTCTTCTGGTACATTCCAGATCCTGGAGCTAGGAGGGGGAACAGGAGGGACAACAGGCCATGTCCTCGACTACCTTGTGCGCTCTGGTATACCATTCACCTACACCTTCAGCGATGTGTCTGGTTCCTTCGTTGCGGCCGCAAGAAAGAAGTTCGCTGGTCGGCCTTACATGGAGTACCAGGTCATCGACATTGAAAAGGAGCCAGCCAACTCGCTTATCGGAAAATTCCACGCGGTCATATCAACTAATTGCATCCATGCCACCAGGAACCTCGAGATCTCAACAGGAAACATCCGCAAAATGCTCCGTCCGGATGGATTCGTGGCCCTGGTCGAGTTCACACGCAACATATATTGGTTTGATCTCGTCTTTGGACTGCTCGAGGGTTGGTGGTTGTTTGAGGATGGGCGTCAGCATGCCATCGCACCGGAACACTTCTGGAATACAAGCATGCGCAAGGCTGGGTTCCAGCATGTTTCGTGGACGGATGGAGATAGTCTCGAGGCACGTACATTGAGGGTCATTACCGGTTTCAGAGCGCCGGCCGTCAAGGAGACCTATACACCAAGACTCGATAGCAAAGATACAGAAACGGCAGTTGAGAGTGTTATGTACAAGCAGACAGACGGAATCCCCCTATTTGCGGACATATACTATCCTCCCTCTGTCTCTAATGAGCCGCGTCCGATAGGTGAGATCTATGGCCATCCCTTTATGCACACCCGTGAAGCTGACTGCGGACCCTGCAGCCCTGATGATCCACGGAGGCGGCCACATTATGCTCTCTCGCAAGGACATTCGTCCAAAGCAGACGGCGCACCTACACTCTCTAGGCTTCCTCCCGGTCTCGATTGACTACCGTCTGTGCCCCGAGACTACGCTGACAGAAGGGCCAATGCGGGATGTAAGCGACGCCATGGCCTGGGTGCGGAATACCCTTTGCTCGTTGCACTTATTGTGTCCTGGCTTGACCCTTGATCCGTCGCGCGTTGTCATTGTAGGCTGGTCGACAGGCGGGCATCTTGCCATGACAACAGCATTCACGTCCATCGAACGGGGCCTATCTCCTCCCGACGCAATTCTGGCTTTTTACTGCCCGACCGACTACGAGGACCCAGTTTGGACGCAGCCGAATTATCCAGAGAATACGGATGTCGATGGTCTATCCGTGATGAAATATAACCTGCTCGAGGGTGTACGGGAGCGTCCGATAACATCTTACAACATCCCCCTTACCTCTAGGTCTAATTCTAAGGCGGGTAGGACTCCAGCCGGGGGATGGATGGCACCGGATGACCCCCGATCAAGGATTGTCCTGCACATGAATTGGAAGGGTCAGTGTCTTCCCGTTCTGCTGCGTGGATTGCCTTCTAGCAATTCCCTTCCTCCAAGCGATGCTGAGAAGTTGATGTCTCAACCACAACCAGAGATTGAGGAGATCCAGCGTGTTAGTCCCTACGCGCAGATCCGGAGGGGGGTTTATCGCACGCCAACATTTGTCATTCATGGCACAGATGATGATCTCATTCCCTATGAGCAGAGTGTACGGACTGTGCAGGCTTTGAAGGACATGGGCGTTCGTGCTGAAGTCAGTGTGCCACAGGGAAAGGCGCATCTGTTCGATATGTTCAAAGACGCAGACGGGAGTTCATGGGAGGTTGTAAGGAGAGGGTACGATTTCTTAAAGGAGGAAGTGTCTGGGAAGTAACCTAGCTAGCTTGTTTAGAGTAGATACCACGAAGATTGAATAGAACTTTTTCCATCTCAGGTATCTTGCTTGGGTAATTTGCCTGGATTTCGGCCCTGTTAGGGGTATGGCAAGCATCCAGTTTGAGTTTCCGCTAAACAACTATAAACAAAATTAAATATATTCTATTTGTAAGCTGTTTTGCTTAGGTGCAATTGTTCATGTAGCCTAACAGATATATATATTCAAAACTTGCGTAAAGAGTGCTTGAAAGTTACTGCGAAGTCTACAAATTTGAATTATTGATAGCGAAATATGGCACTAATGTAGGCAGTGATTATTAATTGTAGAATAAGTGAACTTATTAGTACTGTTGATGCAGCAGTTCAACAGGTATTTACGCCTCCTCTGTCCATGTATATCTCCGCAAATGGTGAGAGCCACTTGTGTCAATTTTCACGTGGTCATGTTTTTTCCTGGATATCCTAGCCCCTCCATGTTGCCTGCGTTTCAGCTTAATAATCTCACGGCGTGGACCTGGTAGGATAGTCACATGCCAGTCTCAATAGGGCCGGCTGCATATGGGAGTTGCTAACCTAAGAATCGGGTCTACCATAGTTGTCGGTCTTTGGTAGCCTTCCTCTTACTAGTCACTATAAGGAGTTGGCTGAAACAATCTAGAGATTTGTATCCTCCTGACTCTTAGGCACATCAGATAATCACGACTAACTCAGTCTTCCAATGTGGTGAGCGTGGATCCAACCACTACTTCGTCTCATTGAAAAATGCTCCCACTCGCTCGAAGCAACCTGTATTGTTCTCTTCTTTTCTCAAGAATAAACCAGAGAAGCAGGTCTGATTAACCTTTCCCTCATCCGTAAATACCCAAACCCGACTGAATGCGACCAATCCATAGATCGCTCCTTCATAAACCGGCAGGTTTTCGAATTGCTTTTTGTCGAGATTGAACTGCCGTATTCCATATATGTCCTGAGAGTGTCTGAGCATCATCTGAACCCATTTGTCTGGTTGGAGATTTATATCTAGACGCGGATCCAAGGTCTTTCTCGCGACTCGACTGTTCACGTCGTCAGCACTTATTAGGGAGAGGTGCCCTTGGAGCTCGATTGACCCGCTGACTACTTCGCCAAATGGAGCGCAGGACATTCCATGGTACATTTGCAGCTCTGACGGTGGCCAGCGGCCTTGAATCTGCCGTGATGTTGCCATAGGCGATAGTGAAGTCAACAGATGCCCATGACCACGATGGTGCACGCCATTCAGGCGGTCGGCACGCCCATTCTGTGGCCTTGGTGGACCACATAAGATCATGGAGCATATTCTGTTCCCAGAGACCAGCCATGTATCAAGTCCCGGTGAGTTCGGTGAGTTCGGAAATCTCGCTAGCAATAGCGCCGATTGCCGAAAGCCTATCGGAACTAACGCTAATCATGCGTTTGGAGGAATTATGCGCAACGGCGTGCCAACACTGATATTATTGGGTCATAGTGGACATATCTATCCCTTGTGGGGAAACCCTAGTGCGGCAAGAATCGAACAATATCTCGAGAAGCTGGTGCTCTAGAGTACCAGTATTATCCCGTATTCTGGTTTCCGAGGTGTAAAAACCTCCATCTGTGTCTGTGGTTTCTCTACACCTCCAGGTAGGCCATCTGCCGTACGAAAGCAACCGCGGCGACAGGATGAGCTCCTGCAACACCACCCTCGCAGGGATGTTGAAGTCTGGCATAACTCCCAAATATCGTCGCTCTCATCAAGCAATTAGATAGTCCCTTTCTCGCCTGAATGAGAGAGTGCCTCTTGAGTTGTGCTTGCGGTGGGTGACCGTACCCAGTAGTTGACGGGTACGAGACCTTTCCATAGACCGGTGGACTTATCAGCGTTATCGGACAGAAATCCTTTATCTGTGTCACTTGCCCTCGAGGCAGAAATTGTGAGATAGGACCCCTTATACACGTTGGCCATTCGCGCAATATACTGAGCTTTGTCGGGTAGATCATCCTGCACGATGCAGAGTGAATCCACCCATATTTATTTTAAACCAATGCTTTGCGTCACTTGAATAGTATGCTGTATGGTCTTGGGTAAGTTCGCAATGGAGAACCCATTTCGTCTCTCAGCAATTGTGGCCTTTTTGGTCTGGAATTTCTGAGAGCCGCCCCAGCAGTAACTCAACGCAACGTACTGTCCCTGCTCTCCAAGAGACGCCTCATGAAGCTTCAAGATCCAGTTTCTCCAATTTTCGATAAGACGTCTGGGTAAGACAGAAAGAGATTTAGGGTCTTGAAGGCAGCTTGGATGGTTTTGATTCCATCCGATATCCAAGCCTTGACCACTCGAAAGCTTTCCTCTGAAGATGACGATGGGTTTGGTGTTCGACTGCTAATAATCCTCCCAACAGGGTCGTCTTTATACATTAGTAATGGCCTGAGAAAATAGCTCATTCGAAAGCAAATCAATTACCGCGGGTTGCGTAGGCGTCCACTTCAAGTGATATCAACCCTCTATATAAAGGGAGCAGCCCTCTTGAGTAACGAAAAAGCTCGCGTAGTAACTCAGGGTCGTCTGCGGCCTTGCCAAGATCAAATCGCAGCTTATTGAAATCGGGCAGTTTTAAGTCTTTCTTTGAGCGTATCAGCGTGACATAAAAAGCGGTCATACTTCAGTTTAGTCAGTTTGTCCATGCACGCCGAAACCACTTTGGCTCGACCATCAGGATTATCGTTAGGCCTAGTGTACCAAGTGCTCCTCAGATTCAGACTATAATTATCCAACACGCAGTCAATAAGGGTAGGCGCAAAGACACGTGAGAGGAATAAACTGCAGAAGTTCGCAACCGCGCTGTGTAGCTTCCACAAGCCCTGAGATACGCACAGGCCATTGAAATGAGATTGTGTCCGATGTGATGCCCCGCGAAAGCTGGGTTTTGGAGCCTCTATTTGGGTTTCCCATCGAATCCTGACTCTTTCCATCTTCCAACCCGAAGCCAGAGACTGGGAAGTATTCGTCCAACCTGCGTTGCATCACATCAGCGACGCTAGCTGCCAGCTGCGGCAAATTTTCTTTATTGTTTCTTTTTGCTGCTTCTTCCAGTTGGCCAGGGTAGGCATCCTCATATATCTTTTGACAATGGGCATATAATCTGGTCAACGGTAGGCTCTCAAGTTCAGCCAGGGTGATCGAAACATAACATCCTCTTTAAGGATTTCGGGAAATCCGCAGCCAGGCTTTTATTCAATTCTGGATCCTCCACTATGTCGTCACCTTGAACCTCCTGTACAATCCTATCATTCAGTTTCTGGCGCTTTTCGTTTTGTATTTCCCGGACAGCGATATCAAGAGTTGGCAGGACGAGGCCAAGAAGGGCACAAGATCGGCAATGACCCGTGAGCAGCGAAGCATTGTCTTTAGTCTCGTCAGGACTTGCAGATTGTGCGGCAGAAGCAGCAGGTAGCGGGACTGAATGATCTTGTGCTAGGCTCCCCAGTGGTTCAGTTCTAATCCCCCTGAACTCATGCGCTGGGTGTGAAAGTCGCCTCCTTAAAACACTCAGGACAGTAGTCGAAATCATAACAGGTCTGACACTTGTATCGCATACCAAAAATCTGAAATGCGCAGGAGCCGCAATAGACCGTCGGCATATCAGAAGATGCAGCCTCGCCACTAGGGTCGTTCATTTTGCTTCGATAAGATCCACAAGGAGCAAATGTTTCCTGTTTCGCCGTGCTTATCTTCAACTCTTATGGATATTCTAATCATCCTTGGGGTCAGCTTATATTTGCCCAGCCAATCACAAGAAGCAGTCCCAAACAGGTCTGCGGGGGATAATCCCTGCCCGAATAAGCTGCATTCTGACACGTCATTTTAGGGAGTCTGTTCTCAGCTTTTCCTGCATGAGAGGGGCACTAACTCTTGAGATTGGAGTCATCAGGCTGTGTAAGTGAGTGTGAAAAGTCAACATTTGCTGCGGGGTGAGGTGTGAGGCTGAATTCAGCCTTGAGATAATGCTAGCTGTTCGCTTCGAAGGAAAAATTCTATCAATGGCAGAACACCCCGTACTCCTAGTTCACTCATGGATCCCAACTTTACTGTCTATTCCAGTCGATACGAAGTGTGAGACACGAACATTATCCTGCAGTACAATGGGCGATATTCATTCAGGTAAAAGAACCCCGGCGAGAGGTTCTTCTACAGAGCATTCAAAATAATAACTCTCCACTCTACCAGGGGTCATGCATAAACCTAACGATGAAGCTGAAACTGGTTCGATATGTGAAGCTATTCAGCTTTATCAAACCAGGCCTGACGCTAGGGGCCGCACATCATGGACACAGGACCCGCCCGATGACCTGGTCAAACCTGCCGAGGATGCAACGACCAGTAAATATGCTCTGATAGTCAGAAATGAGAAATCCTACAGCCCCCAAAAGAGCCTTTGTATTCATTCTATCGTTGTGCAAAGTCCCTTCCTGAAGAAATTTCTTGCCAATGTGCTGGCTGGTTACCCCGGTCTTACCATGGCCCTCGATAGAGTTGAGTTCACTGCACCTTTCAAGCCCTTTATTCATCGGTGGAAAGAGTTCTCTGAAGCAAAGGACCAAGAGACCGACTTCGCAACAAAGATCCATGCCGATCTTCTCTATCGTACTCTTGACAACGAGCTGGGTGACGTGATTTCCAAGAAAGAAGACTTGGTTAAGAACGGGGTTGTGACTCACCGGCTTCTTTGGACCATATTTGAACCCAACGATCATATTTTCACCATGATTGATGGCCATCAATGTGTCTTGGCCTTTCAGTCAGGCGATACCGACTCGAGGTCTGGGGACTTCGTCGTGGATGCCAATTTCATCGATTTTGATGGTGAAACTTTTGGCTATCGGACGCAAGATCTGCTTGTACCACACTTTGAAGGGACACGGCGCATTACAGACCTCTCTGTGTTTCCACTCAAATATCATGACAACGAAGCCACAATCCGAGAGAACCTCATTGCGCGTGGGAGATTATGGGAAAGTTATAAAGGATTCCACTACCTGCAATACGATGGCATTGGCTCAGGGCACTCCGAGTTCCATGGAGGTAAAGTAAGGCATATTGTCAGAAGCCGCATTGTGATCGACGCAAGAGGGTATAACTCCTTCAATCCCGATTACGCGGTCTGGATTAGGGACCCTGTTAGTATCGTGGGCAGTCACTCCAGGCCGTCAGGAACGAGAATAATACGAAGGTCCCAATATGAAAGCGACGATGAAGATTTATATAGTCTTCCTGCTCAGGCTATAGCCCCTCTTCCATCCCAGCATGCGGTTCAACATGAGACGCCCGCTTCGAACAAGATAAAAGGCATTCTTTCTGATGAGCAACGACTGATGGCAACCCCGATCCTTCGTGGTTACGCTCTAAAAGTGAAAAAGTGGCTCACTTTTTATGTCACGGGGCTACAGGATATCTCCTGGGACACCAAGGCATTCGATTCCTTAGTCCTACCACATGCGCAGCAGCACCTCAAGAAATTTATTCTAGGTTTTGCCCGAGCGCAATGTCGGCGGTCGGATAACTTCGACGATGTTATACACGGTAAAGGTCGTGGGCTGATTATGCTTCTGAAGGGTCCACCAGGAGTTGGCAAGACTCTCACAGCAGAAGGCGTTGCCGAAGCCCTCAAGGTGCCTCTCTATGTAATGAGTGCGGGTGATTTAGGGACGGACTCAGAGGAAGTGGAGGACACACTGAGGAATGTCCTGACTCTAATTCCTAGGTGGGGTGCTGTCCTTCTGCTCGACGAAGCCGATGTCTTCATGGAAGCGCGCGACAAGAACGACATTAAGAGGAACAAGCTTGTTTCTATCTTCTTACGTCTCTTGGAGTATTATGAGGTGTGTTTCAGGTCTCTTTCCTTCACTTCCTTCCCCTCTTAATTGGACAAGTCCGAATCCCGGCCAAGCACTAACTTTACCAGGGAATCTTATTCCTAACCACAAATCGAGCTGAGCAGATAGACCCAGCATTTGAATCCCGTATTCACATCTCCATCCAATACCCCGAGCTCAATCGAGCCTCCCGCCGCCAGATCTGGAGCCAATTCCTCAGCAGGCCCAACACCGTGCGATTCTCTGACGAAGAGCTCGATCAGCTGGCGAAGCTGAAGCTGAACGGCAGGCAGATTAAGAATGTCGTCCGCACTGCGCATCTCCTGGCTCAGGAAGAGGAATGTGCGCTGAAATATGAGCATGTTCGGATGTTCTTGGATTTGACTGCTGATGACAGCGTGTCTGGGGCGCTTGTGTGATTATCAAGATTAGCCCCGCTAAATCCAGAGAAATAAGACATGGGTGCCATGTGGAATGTTATGTGTTTGCATTCGGTTTAGGATTGTTGGTTTTCGGCTTTACTTACGCTAGCCCTAACGTAACCAAGCTTCCATACGGTGAAAATGATCAAACAGTGCCGCGATGTGGTATTTTCCATGGAGCCCCTCGGTAAACATAATGGATGGATCACGATTGATGCCTTTCTTGCCGTCGTGTGGCCGGGTAAAAGTAAGATCTTGGGGAGGAACATGTACCCTCAAGGGCCGGCTCACCCGTCGAATCGTACCCAGCTCTGTCCAGCAGCTCGAGCAGCTCCAAAGCCCATCATGTTAAAAGACAACAGAGCGGCCAACAAAGTACCACGAATCAAGCGGTCGGGCCTGAAAAGGTCAACTATCCTATTCTCATGGTCGACGCCGAGAGGAAAAACAGAACCTATAGTATAGCCAGATGGTGCATAGTGAAACTACCTCTGGAGTTCAGCGAGTCCAAAAGGCTGGTCAGCCTACTTCATCAACTTATTTTGGTTATAATGGCACAAGAAGGTATGCATATTGTCAAATTAATATTGCTGAGGCATCTCTATAATGACGAGCGCCAAAATCAATCGAATAGCCATATACGGCTACTGGAATATAGCAAACGCCCTCTGATCTATTCTATCTTTTCCCCCGACTTACAGATCAGACCCCCCTTGCTCATAGTTTAGTCAACCCCCTTTCTTGCCTTCAAACTAACATAGAACCTTGAAGGCATCACAAACCACCGGTTCTCCAAGTGCCACTCCTTATCTGGCTCAGCCAGCCCAATCTGCAGCTGTCACTATAGTTCTTGATAGATAATGGCTTGAGCTCTTACCTCATACCGCAGCAACACCGACGGCACCAGCTTGTAGATCTCAAGGTAGGAGATGTTCTTCCCTAGGCAGGAGCGGTGGCCTCCGCCGAACTATAGCAAAGACCTGTTAGTGACGATTCCTCGACCGAGCTGAAAGGCTCACCGTCAGCAACGAATTGTACAGCGTCTTGGCCTTCTCCTCCCCCTCTAGCCATCGTTCTGGTCTCCAGTTATCCGCGTCTGGACCGAATACGTCGCGGTCACGATGCACAGCCCACGGATTCATCGCGACCCTCGTTCCGCCGGGGATCTTAAATCCACCGATCTCAGTCCCTGATTCGGGGATAACCCGTTCGAGGGGGAGGCTGATGGGTGGGTGTAGTCTGGCCGCTTCTTTCACGCAGGCGTCGAGGTACGGCAGGTCGCGCGTTTCTTTCCACGTCACAATGGAGGATAAGCCACCATTCTTGGCGGCGGCGTCAATCTCTGTGCACAGTGTCGCTAGACTTGATGGGTTCTTGAGGAGGTGGTAAAAGAGTGCGCTCAGGAGAATGGCGGTTGTGTCGCTCCCGGCTTGGATGTTGGAGTTGGCCCAGGTCATGATAGCGCTGCTAGACCTTTCAGTATATTCTTGCATTTTTGCTTTTTTTTATACTTCATGTAGTAGGGAAGAAGTTAGAACTTACTCCGGCCCAATCTGGCTGTTCTTCTCCTTGGCCCCAATGAACCGCGAGAGAAAGTCCCTGCTATTCACTCGGTCCGGATGCTTCTCTGACAAGTGCAGTCGCTCCTGAATCCGCGCAACGCCGAACTCGATGACCTTGTTCGGTTTGACACTGCCTGGAAGCAGGGGGTTCCGTTTCCAGAAGTAGTCGAGCCAGGGCATCTGCGTCGCCTAGGACACCATAACCGTCAGTCAGCCTCTCCGATACAAAAGGATCAAGAGACTCTCATCGGGCGTACCGGAGCGGCCTGGACGAAGAATTTCCAGTTATTGGCCATGAAGTTCTCCATATCGCCGCCGGTCTCCAGGAAACCGAGTCGTCTGGAGAATGTGATCTCGCCCATTACATCCGACGCGAAAAGATGCAGCCAGAGGCCGAAATTACAGACATTGCCAGTTTCGACGAAAAGACTGTCAAGCCGCGAGAAGAAATACTCGATCGTCGATTTGACATACGACTCAAACGAGACGAGGTTCGACATGGAGTAGATGGCTGCAATGGGCTGCTTCATTGTCCGATGGATATGCTCGTCTCTGGTGGCGAAGACGTCGGGGATGCTCTTGCCGCGGACATAGGGCATCAGAGCGTCGTAGAACTCGGACTGCATCGAGAACAAAAATAAATAAATATTAGCACCGGCCTCCTGTGTTTGATTTTTGTCGGAAAGGAATATGCGCAAGGGAGAAAAACCTTCTGGTATGGCTCGTTGAACCGATAGATGGCTGGTATAGCGCCTGGGTCAGACACGAAGACGGTGTTTGGGCCAGCGCGCACGACCTTGCCATACTTGCGATGCAACTCGGTATGGATCGCGTGGGCTCTACCGGTCATCACCCATCGTCGACGGTTAATGTTCGTCAGAGAAGCGAGGAAGGGGCCAGGGATGTGACTCAGGCGCAGGCGTACGCGGAAGAAGTAAACGGAGACGACAAGGAGGGCGACGAAGAGGCGTCCAAGGGTTGCCATGATAATGTTCTCTTTTGGAAGACGGAAAGGTAGCTCGGGACCAATGCAGCACACTGGGTCCTGACCTTGCACCATTTATTATGTAGATGCTGGTTGCGCTACAATATGGCTCCCTGGACTAAGCCAATGGCCGACCGGACCCGGATACGACCCATCGAGTACAGAGTACCCAAGCGACGTACGGTGAATTCTAGGGGTCAGAGTACGAAGCTTGGCAGCCAAAATATCTATATATTCTCAATTGGGAGGTTTCCAATCGAGGTTTTCAATTGGAAGGAATTCTTTGGAGGAAATTCTAGAAATGAAATTCTTGCTAATCATAAGCGGGCCGTAGACCAGCGTTCTCTATGCCATTCCCCCGTTGACCCTGAGGGTCTGCCCCGAAACCCAGCTGCTATCTTTACTACAGAGGAAGTATACCGCATTCGCTATCTCTTCCGGCTCACCGATACGGTTGAACGGGCTGAATCCCGCGACCATCTTGAGCATCTGGTCTGACTTGCCGTTCAGGAAGAGTCCTGTAGTCGTAGGGCCTGGCGCGATGCAGTTGACGAGGATCCCATTGCGCGCGAGGTCTTTGGCCATCACACGGGCCATCTGCTCGACGGCTGCTTTGGCGGAGGCGTAGAGGAGGTATGCCGGGGCAATGTTGGAGAGCACGGTCACGCCGGTCGAGACGAGGATGATGCGTCCGCCCGCAGGGATGTGTTTTGCTGCTTTCTGCGCCTGTCAGACAGGAGACAATATCCAGATAACATATAGCATAATATCAAGTTTTACATCGTAAAAGATAGAGTAAAATAGAACAAGAATGGAAGGGGATTAGAAGGAGAATGGAATAAAAACAGAATAAATATGAAAATTATGAACCCACCTGAGCGAGAAAGTATGGTCCCTTGACCATCAGATTGTAGGTAAAGTCAAAGTCCTCCTCGGTGGTGTGCTCCAGATCGCGCATGGGCAGGATACCGGCATTGGGGATGAGGATGTCGATCTTGCCGAACTTGGCCACGGCCGCGTCCACCAGGCGATCGATGTCTGCCAGTTTCGAGGCATCTGCCTGCACCGCGAGAGCGCGGTCCTGGCCGATTTCCTCCACGAGCGCCTGGGCGGAGGCGGCGTCGGTATTGTAGTTGATAACCAAGCTGGCGCCCTCGCTGGCCAGGCGCTGCGCTGTCGCTTTGCCGATGCCTTTCGAGGCACCAGTGACGAGGGCGACTTTTCCGGCGAGAGACATTCCAAAAAAAAAAAAAAAAAAATTGCTAGCTGTAAAGGCAGAATAATAAGTCGAAGTGGGGTGAAAGTTATCCTGCGTTTATGCTGCGTTGGAGAGAGACTTGGAGAGAGACTGCTACGCTGATATAGCCCTAACCGGACTTTAGGCCGGACTCCGACCGGATTACGCTCTAGCCGGACCAGAGGGCAACCTGTAAAAACACGTCAGCTTACGGGCGGACACCAATCGAGGCTCTGCATAAGATCGGCACTAGCGTATCGAGGTCCGTTTCTAGTCCCTGGTTCTCGGTCCTCGTCCTGATCCTCATTTTGCATCCCTCTTTAGGCCGACGGTTATCTCCGCCGCCGTCCCATACCTGGATGCACTCACACTCAGCAGCGCTTTCCTCTACTCTGTCAAGATAAACACCCGCCCATAATCAATCGTATCTGTCTGTTATCTTCCTGTCATCTGCTTGCGCCGTCTGATTGCTGTCTGCCTGCCATCCGCTGTTCGTCGGCCTTTTAACCCGCATGCCTGAACCCGATCTCCCTTCTATCATGCCTGAGGCAGCCATTGCCCTCCACCTGCCAGCGCTGCATAGCAGCAGCACAATGATAATTGCGACGCCAACCACCCCCGCGACCGAGACGCCCAAGAGCAGCAACAACGGTAACGGTACCAGCGGCAGCAATAGTAGTGGCAGCACCACCAGTAACAGCGCCACCACTCTTGAAAAGGAGGGTGCAGACCCAAATCTGGTCGAGTTCAGCGGCCCCGACGACCCGCTCAATCCGCAGAACCTCCCCCCATGGAAAAAATGGGTCTACGCCAACATCATCGGCTGGCTCTCGCTGGTGGTCACATTTGCAACATCAGTCTTTAGTGCGGCTACGGGGGTGACGGCTGAGGAGTTTGGGGTGGGAAGGCAGGTGACGACGCTAGGGACGGCGCTGTTTATTGCCGGTTCGCGGCTCTCTGACTGACTCGACTCAATGGATAGTAGACTGATGAATGGAAAATGCAGGGTTCGCAGCTGGTCCTCTCCTTTTCGGCCCTCTGTCGGAACTGTACGGACGCAAGCGGCCGCTGATAGCCGGATACGCCGTCTTCGTGGTCTTCCAGATCCCGGTGGGAGTCACCCGCAACATCCAAACGCTCATTCTTTGCCGGTTCATCGGCGGCGTGGCCGCATCGGGGCCCTTGTCTATTGCAGGAGGGTACTTTGCCGACTTCTTTGACCCTGTCCAGCGAGGCCTGGCCCTGGCCGTCTTCAGCGGGACGACCCTGGTGGGACCGATCATAGGGCCGATCCTGGGAGGCTTCATCACGCAGAGGTGAGAAGGAGGAGGATACAGTCTGCTGGTCTATTGACGCGAGCTAATGGGATATCCTAGTTACCTCGGATGGCGCTGGACGGCCTGGATCACCATGATCATGGCTGCCACTGCTGGCCTGATCGGTCTGCTCGTCCTGCCGGAGACCTATGCCCCGGTCCTGCTCCAGCGCAAAGCCACCAGACTCCGCCTCGATACGAAGAACTGGGCTCTGCACGCCAAGTTGTATGCCATCTTGCGCTCGTCCTACCTCTCTCCCCTCTTCTAACCGATGTACAGAGACGAGTCCCCTATTACCATCGGCTCCATTATCACCCGGTACCTCAGTCGCCCGCTGGTCATGCTGCTCCGCGAACCGATCCTCCAGCTGATTACGCTCTACATGACCTTTATATACGGATTCATCTACCTCCTGTTTGAAGCGTACCCGGTCAGCTTCATCGAGGAACGCGGGTACAATCTCGGCGTCGGTGCGCTGCCTTTTCTCTCAATTGGGGTCGGAGTCGTTCTTGGGTCGGCATATATCTTCTACTTCACCCGCACCCGGATCCGTCAGACATTCGTGTCGACGGGGCGAATTAGACCAGAAGACCGTCTATACCCGATGATCCCCGGTGCGTTCTTGCTCCCGCTCGGCCAGTTCTGGTTCGCATGGACCTCGTTCCCATCCATTTCTCCATGGCCGCAGATTCTGGCGGGCGTACCGATTGGCGCGGGGATTCAGATTATCTATCTCCAGGGACTGGCGTATCTCGTCGATGTTTATCTTCTGAATGCCAACTCTGCGATTTCGGCGAACGCGATCGTGAGGTATGTTCTCTGGCACTAGCACATCATGAGAAGAGAAAACTGATAGGGAACAGATCAACTGTGGCGGCAGGATTCACCCTGTTTGCGACGCCCATGTACCATCGACTTGGTGTACGTTGATTTACGATGCCGCCTCTCCCCCAGTACGCTAACGAGGTATTGTAGGTCCGTTGGGCATCGTCACTGCTCGGCTTCCTAGGCGTGGCCTTCATTCCAATCCCAATTGTCTTCTACATCTACGGCGAGAGGATCCGCAAGTTGAGTCGGTATTCGCCTACTCTGTAGTCTTTGGTTCAGTTACAATAGCACTTAATGGCATCTGTGCTTTTTCCATTCCCTCGGTTCTTCACAACGATTAAAATTACAAGCAATGATCTGGATTCCCGTCTGGATTCCCCCACCAGGTCGGAAACGGCCTTTCAGTCCCACTAGCCCCCAGCACGGCAAACGACAGGATAAAGATAACCAGCTGCGAGCCCCCGTCCAGTGCCGCCCCGATAAGGTAGTTGTATTCGTTGTAGACCCGAGGTAATCTTCGCCGAAGCCAGAACTGGCTGAATATGCCGACGGCAATGGCACTCCCCACCCATGCGGTGGTTCCATAATAAACTTGGCCCGCATACGCGAGGATGATTGTCGTGTTTAGTGGCCAGTTGCGGATCCGCGGGGAGATTTTGGTCAGTCCCCAGTGGACGGCTGGGAAGACGAGGCCGATAATCAGACCTAACGGGACAATGAGGTACCGACCATGCGTCCCGTAGATTTCTTTTGCAAGCGACCAGGTGATGGCCTGGCTGTTTAGACTCTGAACCAACGAACCACTCCACACATTGTTTCCGATGGGATCGAGGAGGATCTCGCGTTGGCTGGTGACGATGGTGATCATGACGACGTAGTTGAGGGCTGCGCCGAGGAGGGTACCGTAGACTTGGGTTGCAAACATAATCCGGTGAGGAACCTTGGTGTATTGGCCTACCTTGAGCCAGTTTGCGAGATTGACGGAGAGCAGAATTACCTGGTGCGACCAGCTGGCAAAGTACAGACCGGCCAGGGGTCGGCCTGGGTGCAGAGCCCCAGCGACCATTTTCGAGAGCTGGTTAGTCGAGACACCAGTGCCGTAGAGACCGTATAGCACGCAGGAGAAAGGGGCAATAAAAGACCCCAGAATGAGGGAGATGATGTACCCCCAGGCCGGGAGTGTGGTCTCTCCTTTGATTGTGACGATCAGGCCAGCAAAGAAGGCGAGCACGAAGGAGGCATAGTACCACCACATGGGCACCTCCTTGTACTTGAGCATGCCCTGGTAATGAGGGTCAGGCTGTGTTCTGCTCCGGGCTTGTTTCCATGCAGTCGCCATGTCCTTCCAGTAGAAGATGAGGACGTGCGAGATCAGGGCCCCGATGGCGAGGTTCTGGGTCAGATACCCCCAGACGGTGCTTGAGGTGAGACTTGGGAGGCCGACCTGCTCAAGCTTGGTGTAGTCTATCGTTCCCTGGGAGTTTATGACGGAATTCGGCGAGAATGTGGTGCCGTTGCTGTGGAAGAGCGAGGTCGACATGAACGGGAAGCTCTTTGTATCCCATGCGTTGCCATAGTATAGTGCGGCCATGACCACATAGAAGATTGCGTACCCGATCCATGAGTTCACCTGCTGCTTTAATGGGAGCGAGAGGTAGGTGCTCTGGATATACTGCCAGTCAAGCGAAAAGTTCAGCAGTCCCATACCCTCATTCGAAGAGGCACCTCCAAAGATCGTCGTTAAGATCTTTCTTGTATGCGTCGGCGCTCGCAGGGTTGCAAGACAGACGACTGAAAGCCCACCAAGCCAAGTCATCATGTACGCCGGGAAAAGCTCCCAGACGGCCGCAATCCCTAGAGCCCAACCGAACTTGATCAGCCGGCGCTTGTTGTTGCGTGGATTGAAGTGCAGATTCTGGTAAAGGACCACCTGGGGCAGAGTCGACCAGTACACCATCTCAGCCGGATAGACAATCAGAGGACGGAGGACTCCTGCGAGGACAAAGCCACAGAGTGCGATGGAGAATGTGCTCAGGATAGCTGTGGACGCCGAGATGTGTAGACCGTAGAACAGTCTCTCGACGGCGTGGACTTCGACACCGGAAAGACCGTTGTTGCCGGACGATGCGATCAGGGCTGCAACGACGTGCTCCTTGATACCAAAATGCTGGCCAAAGTTCATCAATCGCAGAACGCTCTGCAGCCAGCGCCATTTGACTCGCTCGGGTCGGGGCGTAAAGATGGCCCATGCCTTGCCGAAGATGAAGACAAGCACTCCTATAGTTAGCCCATGGTCAGGGACTATAAGCGTAGAAACCTACATTGCAAGAACACTGCTGAGACCTGGACTTGGTACGGCTTGAAGACATAGAGGATGGTGATGACGCTCGAGAGGGCTGTAAAGACAGTGCCCAGCACGATAGAGCGAAAGGTCAGGGCTGGATCGCCATCATCGCGGTCTGAAACGATGAACCGCGACACATCGGCACCTGCAGAGATCAGCATAATGCCAGCAAGTAAGATTATCGAAAAGGGAATCAGAGTACTGACCAGTGCGGATCACAGGATGCCCCTTGACGTATTCCACTTCCTCATGGACCCGGATCTGCCCTTCTGGGTTCTCAGCCGGTGCGTTGTTGTCCTTGTCCACTGCCTCGACAACAGCATTCGCTTTATACGAAGGGAGCTTCATTGTCTTAATTACTTTTAAACAGTTATTCCAATTTAGAGTCGGTCACGGCTTGTTGGGCTAGAGGTGCTGTCTTTTATCATGAGAAAAGAAATGCGAGGTTACATCGGCCATGGTGCGATATACGCTTGGATGAGGCCATGGGTACCACCAGCAATATAAATCATATACTCCAAGACACTTTGATCCACTCTCGGCAGATGCTTAGCCTGTTTTTGATTAGATGTCCTGCTAACTGGCGGGGTTGCTAACGCCATCACCGACAGCGATTGCGTTCGGCCGGACATCATATGAGACGAGAGGGGAGGGGAGCAACGGTCCTCCTTCACATCTCCCAGGTCATCGCCCTGAAATAGCGTCGAAGTAATGTCCGTTGTCATTCCGCCCGTTGCTGTTGGTCCTGCCGGCCAGCCTGATATTCAGTACCTGCCGGATCCCGTCAAGTACGCCGCTCGTGCTGAACGGCGCCAGAGAGAAGAGGGTCTTCCACGGACATTGCCGGAGGGATTCCCGCAGGAACTGAAGTCGGATCTAGCCTGGAATGGGAAAACCGTTGGGGAAATATATGACTGGAACTATCATCTCACCGAAGATGATTTGAAGGAAGTCGACCAGGCTCTCCGTCATTTCAAGGGTGAGTGAATCCTCATCAGCAAGCACAGCAAGACTAACAAGTTAGCCCTCAACCTGCCCCTCGGTCTTGTCAATCAAGAGACATTTCCCCTGCCCAAGCTGCACGACAGCCTGCGCCTGATCTCACGCGAGATCCATCTCGGCCGCGGGTTCAAGGTCATCCGCGGGGTCCCGGTCGACCAGTATACGCGGGAAGAGATCTTCATAACCTACGCTGGGATCACCTCGCACATCGCCCCAATCCGCGGCCGCCAGGACAACAGCTGGCAGGGAAAGCCAGCTGACGTGGTGCTGGCCCATATCACCGATCTCAGCCGCAAGGTCGACACCAGGACGATCAAAGCCCCGGCTTATACAACCGAGAAGCAAGTCTTCCATACCGACGCAGGGGATGTGATTACTCTATTTGCCCTCGAAGAGGCAGCAGAGGGCGGTCAGAGCTATCTATCCAGCAGCTGGCATGTATACAACGAGCTGGCGCGCACCAGACCCGATCTCATCCACACTCTTGCCGAGCCCTGGGTCGCCGAGCAGGGCGGCGATGTCGTATGCCGCCCACTGCTATACCACCAGCCCCAGACAACGAGCTCTCCAGAGCGACTGATCATTCAGTATGCCCGGCGAGGATTTACGGGGTATTGGGGTAAACCTCGTGCTGCCACGCTGCCTCCGATCACGGAAGCCCAGGCAGAGGCATTGGACGCGCTGCACTACCTGGCCGAGAACTCGGCCGTTGCGCTTGATTTCCATAAGGGCGACATCCAGGTCGTCAATAATCTGTCGATCTTCCATGCACGCGCGGGCTTCACTGATTCTGACGAGAAGAGGCGGCACCTGGTGCGGCTGTGGCTGCGGGACCCAGAGTTGGCGTGGGAAACCCCCGAGGGACTCAAGTCGCGGTGGGAGTATGTTTACGGCGAAGTGGATGCAGCAAAGTCGATTTTCCCCCTTGAGCCTTTCGTCCGGAGTCAGTAGAAAGAATGAAGAAAACATACGAGGGTGGACTGAAGGCTGATAACCGACTGGGTGCACACTCGTAATGCTTGCCTAATCAGGCAGTCCAACTTTGCCTCAATTTGGCTATAAATACGAGTGATCATCGATGTTCATCTTTCACACCAGGAAGCACATAGTCAATTATGGTGCCGGAAGAACGGTAGGCCGTAATTGATGCTTCTTTAAATGTCATCAGCAGTTATTGAATCCTCAAAGTGTGACTGTCTGAGTGCCGTCTTCCGAAAGCCCAAGACATACATAATCAACCCTCCTCGATACAACACAGCGGTATACCTGTCAACATGTTCTGTCCTAGTACATTGGCATTAAATATCCAACATTTTCACCACCAGTTCAATGTCATCAGCAACACCATCTTGTTAGTAATCGTCTTAAAATACTGGACTAGACAGCCTCCACATCACGTTTAATAGCATCATCTTGAATCTCACCCTTACCCTGCTCTCCGGCGAGAGAATGGCCGGCGATATAACCACTGACTCATTAGCAAAGGCCACATTTTCACGAAGAAGAACGTACAATATCGTATCCATTTCATCCAGAGTCTTCCCCTTGGTTTCCGGGAGAAAGAAGAATGACCAAATGGTAGCGAGCAGCATCCAGGAGGCGAAGAAGAACCACGTCCCGTACCCAAGCCTATTAAAAAGGTACGGGAGAGCCTTGGTGATAACGAATTGGATCAACCTGCTGTATTTAGACGAAAATCCTAGTTGGAAGGAAAATTGCATACCATTGCACCAGCGCAGCCCATGTGCCCGTGAGATTCCGCAGCGCGCCGGGGAAGATTTCGGCGGAGACAATCCAGGGGATACCGTTGAGACCGAAAGACCAACTGGATACCAGTTACTCAAGCTTCAAGCTGAAGCCCAGTTAAAAGAGAGGGGCACTTACAAGACGGAGTAGATCATAATCATCGCAGTCGCCGCTTTACCACCAGCCTTCGTGGAAGGGGACAATTTGCCGCCGGCGCCAATGATATCGGCTGGATGCCCAACCTTGACGTATGCACCCACAAACCAGAGGCACAGAGAGCAGGCCAGTGACGAAACAATGGTTGGGCGTCGGCGCCCCCACATATCGATTAGAACGCCGTAGAATATAATGGATGCAACGGCTGTAAACTCATTTGTTAATTCATGTTGTTAGCCAGGGATACTTGAGGATAAGAATTTACCTTTTACCAGGCCATAAATACCGGTATACAGAGCGACATCAGTGATTCCCAACGACGCAAAGAGTGTGGGAGAATAGTAGTTGATAGCAGCAGCTCCTGACATATTCTGCAGCGCAAAGGCACAGAAGATGAGCAGCACACGATTCCACATTCCATGACGCGAGAGCTCGAAGAGTGCGCCTCGGATGTATGCCCACCAACCCTGTCCGTACTTCTCGGCGATCCGAGCTTCCTCTAGGAGCCGGGTGCGGATCATCTCGATGTCTTCCTGGACATCTAAAATAGTTAGCATGAGACTATGTCCCCGGGCCTTGGTGGGTGATTACATTGATGAGACCGTGGCAGTTTTCTCAACGCCTCTAGGGAAGTCGCCGCGGCAGCCTCACGGTCTTTACGCATCAGCCAGAGCGGACTCTCATGGAGGAAGAAGCCACCGATGAAAAGGACTCCTGCGGGGATGATCTGGACTGCCATAGGCACTCTCCAGCTTGCGGCCGAGGAGTTATCCATGTTCTCGTTGATGCCATAGTTGATCCAGAACCCGACCAAGCTACCGATCTGGTATGCGACTTCGAAGAAACCGGTGAGGATGCCCCGGATCGACACAATTGACAGCTCGGCAATATAGCTGGGGACGGTGGCGGTGATAGCACCGCATGCGATGCCGGTGAGGGCTCGTCCAGCATCTGCTCTAATTAACAACCGTGACTATTACGGGGATACTGCCTTACATATGTAGGAAAGTTGATGTGTTGCAGCCGTCATCACAATCGCGCCAATGAGAAATAGCAGTGTGTTTGCCTGAAGGGCCCATTTACGCCCAATTTTGTCGGTTACTTGGTCCGGTCAGCCAATGGAACCATCTTCTAACGACTTTACTCACACAAGAAGCAGAAGATGGCGCCAAAAAATGCCCCGGCCTGGAAGGTGGACGTGATATTGCTTGAAATATCCGCCGCCTCCGACTCGACGATGTTGAAGGCATCAACGAAGCTTTGGCGGGCAATAGTCGTTCCCACGAAAGCCGAGTCATAGCCGAACCTGGCGAGATCAGTTGGATGTTTTCCGTTACAACAGCACCTACTCACAAGAGTGAACCAGTCGCAATGACGGTGGCCTCGGTGTACAGCCGCCAGTTATACACCTCTTTTGGGGTGGGGCGGTCTTCGACTGTACGAAACATGTTGGCAGGGGTCTGGAGGGGTATCTAGAGGTGAAGAGAACAAAATCCGGGGTAGGATATTATGATTCAGCGGGGTGTTGGATTTCTTCACGTTGATTGATGGAAGATTCCTGACCGAGCCCCGAGTGGAGATCTATACGATGCTAAGGATGAAGCCATACGAGATACGGCTGGCTTCTACCGTAATTACCGAGATGGCGTAGCTCAATTGCCTGGATAGAACAGGAACACCAGCTATTCCATGTCTATAAGAGGATTTAATTGTCAAACAATATTTTGCATATTTTTGCTATTTTCTAATGGTGTATCTAGAAAGCCTTGAAAGAGGAAATCTATAGTCAAACCAAATACCCCAAGAGAGGAACCCGCGAGCAGAGTGCCTGCCTATCAAGGGCTGATGCTGAACTTGCTATATACCTCTGGAAGCATTACGCAAATCGCCTGCCTAGGCCTCAACATCGTCAGAATCATCAGGATCTCGTCCACGGCCATGGCCAGTATAAACCGACTCGCAACAACGGCCAGCCGCGCGGGTCCCGCGCGTCCTACGCGATTTAATGCCGACATGCCTGGAGCTTTCGTCCTGATAGGGGCCGCCATCATGAGCAGCGTGGCTCGCACGGTAGCCGCGGGGCTCACGGATCTCATACTCGACACCCTCGTCAATCCGCGAAGGTCTGCTGGATTCACGTTGTCCAGAGCGATGATGGAGCTCAACTGGCTCAAGGCCAACATCTGTAGAGTATCGACTGGAACAATACCATCGGGGTTCACGGCTCTCATACTCGACGTCTCCATCGACCGGAGAAGGTCCGCTAGATCGGCAGGGCCCTGAGCGGGGAGGAAGCTCCCCAGGTTTCAGGTCCTCCGTGTAGCGGCTAGAGCGTCTTTCAGACAGTGGGGATTCGCGACAGTCAGTGCAAGAACGTACAGGGAGGCCATCCTCGTACTCATCGACCTGGACCTTGTACGTTTCCGGTTGTCTAGAGTCACGGCGGCGCGTGCAGGTACGGGGAGGGAGATCATCCTCGTACTCGTCCACCTTGATTTTGTAGGACTCACGGTATCCACTAGGCCCACGAGCGCGACTGGGCCGTGTGTGCTTTCGGACCTTGGATATATCAATGCCCTCGAGATCACGCTCGATAGGCAAGTCCTTGACCGGGCTGCGATACTTGGCGTAATACAAGACCTCGTCATTATCGGTTCGTCCGCGGGAGAGAGATGAACAATTGCCTCGAGATCTATGTGACTTACGGCAGTTGTCAGCGTATCTGCGAGGTGATAATCGGCGCCGAGTGTCCCGATCAGCCCCGGAGGGGGCAGCGTAGTCACTAGCTTCATCGTCCCCGTCGTAAGCAGGCGTGCGTGAGCGACCTGAGGTCCTCACGAATCTATGTCTCTTGCCTCTAGAATGGTGAACGTAACGGGGGATCTCGTCTTCGGAGTCATCTCCTCCAACGTATGCTGGACGAGGGCTCATATTGACTGACTGAGGTTACAGTAGTTGGTGATTGATCAGTGGGAAACGGGACATCTAACTTTGCTATGAGGCCAATGAGTGGGCTCAGAGAGTGGTAGTTTGTTTATTATGCCAGGAATGACAAGCAGAAAACTTGGAGTAGAATTGAGGTCCCTTATATCTATACATCTATTGATGCTGTACTATGAAATTTCTTGAGATGCTGCAAATGGGGTACACTAAAAGCCCTTTATTGGCAGGTTACAGTAGTTGTCACATGGGAAAGCCCTTCTCTTGGACATCATAGGCGGCTCAATGATCTTTGGCACCGAGTACAAAGGGAAAATAGGGAGGTTATAGGGCTTCAAAGCCGAAGTCGCAGCCTTTCATTTGAGACAACCAAGAGTTGTGAATGAACCCGAAACCCAGGACCAACGTATCGATAAAATGACAAAGAGCTAGGTCGGCCGACTTGAGAGCATGAAGAGGGATAAGCAATGTCTTTGGCCGATCCATGCTGGGACGCAAGAACTTGGATACGCCTCTTAATCTGAATGGAAGTGACCGATTTCAATCCGTGACCTGGACAGAGATAACAGTAATACGAACACCCAAATGACAAATCACAAGGGCCAACGGACTTATTGTCATTCTGATTGACTATTTCTTTTCAGTGTATAATAACGGTATGTCTTGTAACCATTAGCACGACACTTCGCTGACCCTGAATGCGACATAAACGCGATTTCGCCAGCTGACACACGCAAACCTTGATAAAAACCTATATGGAATGACCAATTATCTGTTCAAGCCGTAACTGACCACGGATTATTCGACGGCCGAGTTTCGTGCCGAATATGCGAACCAATTCATCGCCGAGTGAACAGAATCAGAATGGGCCCTCATAGCGGTTGAACACTGCCTCAACAATCCCGGTAATGGACCTGGTGTTCTGACCTTTCCCTTGAAGACAAGGAAGACTTGCATTAGATATATGAAGATCGTCGTCGGGTGGGGCCCGACAGAGATGGGCTAATGCATAATGCTGCGACTTATAGAGACTCGTGACGCACGCGCGACATAGGTCGAGGATGTTCCTGGGAAATACTTAGACCTTATACTGAACTCCAATTATCGGATTAAACCTCAAAGAAAATAAAGGGAAAAAAAGCCTAATCCATATATGCTTGGTTAGATAGGGGGAGAGAGTTGTTGTTAACTACGTTACAAGTAGACTGCGGCAACATCCGCGATATATCCAAATCCGCATATCCAAATTCGGACATCCGCGGATATGGATGTAATCTGATATCCAAATATCCGCAGCGATACGATATGGATAGTAGAAGGTATCCGCAATGCGGATTTGGATATTTTGTGGATAGACAAACAAACCAAACATG
>NW_027396128.1:0-47473 GCF_047715535.1 Aspergillus foveolatus | reverse complement strand
TGGATAAAGATAGCAACTCAGGTATCTGGTATCCGCATGGATACGATATGGATAGCATTTGCTATCTGATATCCGCGGATATGCCGCAGTCTAGTTACAAGAAGCCCATTTAGAGCCCATATATACTGCGGAGTGATGGTAAAAACTAGGGACTGAACGGTAAGTTCGAAGAACAGTGATGAATTGTCCTGAGACTTATCGAATGATTGAGAGGGTTATTGCTGCGGTGAATGGCGCAGGTGGTTGAGCACTTATAGGCACAGTCAAGCACCGCCTGCTCAATAATTCAGGGGAAAACATAGCCACTGAGTTCGGCGAGTGAATAGTGAAGCGAGGAACATCAGAACGACCGCTTCCACGTCGTTCTTCGATGGAGAAAGACACTGCATGGCGTCTGCACGCCTTGTTAGGTTACAGGCGCCACTAGAGGCCAATTGGTTGAACCACATCCGATTTCAGTAGGCTAAGAGTCCGATATTCCCACATTGGTAAATATAATATTGGAGTCTAAGGGCTGGGCTAAAGAAGGCTGCTGACAATGCGGATTCCATTTTCTGCCCCTTGTAGCAGGTCAAATATGTCCCCTGTTTCAGGGTGTCAGGGGTGTTTGTCTACAACTATGAGGGAGATGTCAATCTGAGCAGTGCAAGATGGTCAAACTCTTAGTACAGGAACGAAACCATAATTTGTATTCCGCTAGGTATATTGATTTGGGGTTCTTTGTGTAAACACCTGAGATGATAACCTTATGTGAAGGGAAATTCCTCATGGCAACATTCACGGAAAGCTTGAGAGACAGCCTTACAGGTATCTTTATAGACAATTCATAGAAAGGCTAAAGCAGGACAAACATAAGTGTAGCAAGAGCTGCCACACTGGCCCCGGCAATGTTCACCGCTGACAGCGGCGCAGCGTCGACGTCGGTATCGGTCGGATCCGTGGCGTTAGTGACATTCTGTGTGCCTACGACCTTTAGGCAGGTCAGGGAGGCAGCCGTGTTGTTGATTAGGCTGTTGGTGCTGTTGCCAGAGGTGAAGACGGTGAGGATAGGGGTGATCTTGTACATCTCGGCGAGGTTTCCTTGTTCCGTGTAGTTGCTCTGATGAGATGACAACCATCAGCAGGGGTAGATAATGAAAGATGGCAAAACATACCTTTGTCGTGTCGTCGTAAAGCTGGGCGAGATTGTCTGTCTTGGGCAAGATAGGCCAGCAGTCCGAGGAGCCATTGGCAGGCTGCGAGATGGTGGACAGATTGCCCAAGGAGACAACGTCGAAACTGCCCAGCCCCTCACCGGAGCCAGTCATGTCACTGCACTCGTCTGGAGGATTGTTACGAAGGTCTGAAGCGAGCGCTGAGCATGCATTGGAGCCGGAGTACTGTAGATTGCCAGCCTGGCGAGTCAGACTCTCGATGCAACCCTGCTGGATGACGTCGGGGCAAGTCCCATAAGAGGCCCGCGTGTCGACGGTGATGCTGTCGTTGAGCTTGGGGACATCAAAATGGCCAGTTGGAGGATCGTTGAAGACCACAGCACAGCCAGACAAGTCGCCCACCTCCAAATTGGACGGTGTCCCAAGATAGTAGACAGACCTGAAGGAGCGCGACTCTTCGGAACCGTCGCCCCCGGCATTTCCGCCGGACTCTGGATCCTCGATGTGGACCCCCTTAACCAGGGAGATGCCGGCCAACGAGTCTGGCGCGTCTGAGATCCGTGCCAATCCAACACCGGCGTAGGTCTCGTCCGCTACAGTGCAAGAGTCCCAGCCCTCGTTGGGGCAATCAAGGTCTGTGCAGCCGACAATGTCAGTCGGGAGGTCCTGAGCCAGGGCTGAAATGATGGGGGCGAGGAAGAGGACTTTGGAGTGGATCATGTTGGGCCTGAAGGATTGTATGAGAAGCCAAAAGAGGAACAGTGCTGGTGTGATTTGGAGAGAAGGACGGAGGATGTCGATAGAGATAGCGGTGCTTTAAGGAACCAGTCTGTACTGCAATGAAACCATAGATAAATGAAGAGCCAAGCAAATGACCTCAGCGGCTTGTCAAGAACCTCTCGTCAGCGTACGTCGCTGCAGATCGTCTGCTCAGCCCTGCGCTAAGGAGTAGCCTATATACTATCAGATTCACAGTGGCTGTAAACGTCCGGCCCGGTGGGGGACCCACTGGGCGCTTCCGCAGGCCAAGAAGGCTGAATCAAGGATGAAGAAACATCATTATTCATGCGAAGACGCTCTCCAGGGCTTTTGGCCCCAGCCAGCCAAGGAAATCAAAGCCAACTGGCCGTGCTTCTCGTACAGTCTTTTCCTGTTCCGATTTTGCTGGGGCCGCCCCCACGCCGATCTATATGATGAAGCTGCAGTGAGGGCAATTTCATCGCACTGCAGGATTTGGCCCCTGGGACGATGTAACATACTATCAGAACTATTCGAATGCTCTGCAAGAGAGAGCTGTGAGTATACTGATGGTGATGCAAATCGGTCCGGGCCGAACTATACAGAACGACAACCAAACCCCGAAGTCGGCCAGCCTATATAAACCAGCCAGAAGACCGACGATGAAGCCATCATCCTCAAGCATCTCAGCAGCTCAACTTCTCATTTATCTCTAAGCGTTGTCAGGCTCTCCGCCGCAGCTCTAAATCCTTTGGTTCCCAGCGTCTTGTGACAATTCTCCTTTACCACATCCCATCACCATGGCCGGAGTCGTTGATGCTATCGGGGTTATCTCCGGTCTCTTGACGATTGTGTCGTTCAGCATGGACAATTTCGGCCAGGACCAAGATCCTGGTTCGACCATCAAGGTTGCCGTTGGTCTCGACGGTCCCAGCGGTACTGAGAATGCTGGTGGTGACCTGCCTGATGTGTAAGTGCATGGATCACACAACGCTTGTAACTGTCTACTAAACATGAACAGCCGCATCTGGAACGATTTTGGCGAATACAAGGCCATGACTGCCGACCCTGGCACTGTCAGCAACGGGAACATTGGCACCATCACGGTCGACCACGACCAGCAGGGTGTCTACTCCCTCTTCTCGGCCAACACCGACGCCATCTGCATTGCCTGGGTGACCACAACCTGGGCTGAGACCGCGGGCGGCAACAAGTACGCGGTGTCTGGCGACTACGGCGAAGCCTGTGGCGGGACTTGGTACGAGAGCAACCTGTGGACCAACGGAGAGAACTCCTACCAGCCCAAGTGCTTCTGGATCGACGGAAACGGCGACCAGCCCAACACCGGGTTCCAGGTACGCTGGCCTAGGTACTCATCTGACCAGTTCGATGAGGGCAACACCGACCCAGCCAACATCTGCAACGATATCGACTTTGGCCTCCGCACCGAGGCGGACCCCAGCAGCATCAACTACTGGGTCAAGGGCAAGAAGCGTGATCTGAACAGCCGCCGCATGCGTGCCCGCCGTGATGTCCGCGCTCCCTGGACCGAAACCGAGCTCGTCGTTAGTGAATCCAAGTTCCACTCTGCCGTTAAGCTCTGCGAATCTGAGACCTCCATGGGGCCCGACTTTGTGCACGTTGAGGAGAATATCTTCTGCGACATGGGAGCAAAGAAGACGCACCCTCTCTGCAGCGGCAGTGGTGCCAGCACGAACACCACGGCCACGTCCCAAACCTGCTTTGATCTCGAATCCAAGAACCTGGTTTCTGGGGGTGCCGTCAAGCGGGCCAGCCCCTACACCAGTATTCGCGACTGGCGCTCCAAGACCCCGGCCACCAACTAAATGCATAAATTGGACCTAGCATAGAGTGTCCTTGAAGGTTACTCTCTTGCACCTGTAAATAGTATTTGCATTCTTTCTGGTACATAGTGCGTTGGGGCAGCTTCATTGTCTGATTCGCCTGCGCCAGCTATATCAGTTTGGTCACTGGCGTGGCAAAATTGTCCGTGAATATTTGCTCTATAGATTATTTCAAGTGATCATTGGTAGTCAATCAATTTTTTTCTTTTTGAAAAAGCTCAACCTCGTAGTGTACCGCGCTGCTGCATGATTTGTATGGCCCGGCTTTAGCCCAGACTTTCGTAAGCTTCACGGCGTCAATTCGAAGGAATTTCCTTGCCGCATCCCCATTGATTCAGCAGCCGGCTAGAATCCCTGAGGTATAATGGTAGTACAGTTGCTGCGCCTTGCGCGTCACGGTCGATCGCTGCTTCTTTTTGGGCCAGAGCGGGTCGGTTTTGGTATAGTATCAGGTTGGTACAGCAGCTCTAGCCTTACGAGGCAATCCTCATCTCCAAAGACACAAGACCTTTTGTCACCTACGGAGTAGTTGTTATGTATTCGCTTTTCACTAATGTCACTGCATAGATGTTCATTGAGTCTTTGATCTCAAACTGGCTGAATGTCTGAGGGAACACTTTGGAATTGCAAGCTCGCTTTGCTAGCCTCCAGTCAGCAGCACTCCTAATATTTAAATTTGGAGCTTGGGATTGACTCTTATCACCTGAATTATTCCAGGAGAACTGTGCACGCATTTCGCCAGAACGGCGGTCTCATCACTTGCCCAGACAGAATTGTCTTCTTATTCTAGAGACTTTGTGTAAAGAACAATCTGACATTTCTGCAACGACTGGACGAGCTCGGGCCCTCTAACCAGTTTTCAAGATCGGGCACTTTATACTTGATATCATACTCAGACCGACATAGCCTTTTCTTGGATTATCCCAGGATAACACTGTGTCCGGCGATGTCGAGAACCTGACGGTCCGAAGCAATTTCCCGATGTTATCTTAATGTACGTTTTTGTTATTATATATCGTTTGGCGTACCGACTCTGTTACCTGCTCGGATAGACATGCCTGAGACGCAGGAAGCCCACGCACGGAAACTTCTCTCAGGTTTCCATTAATGACCAAGAGTGACAAATACACTAAACAAGGGGACAAGTTGCAACAGAATGGATCGAATTTGCGATATCCTCGGCTCTCGAAGGCCGACCACGGGGCCTGCTGATAGGCCAACACATGCACAGTATATCGAGATCCGCCAATCGCTCTGAGACAGCCCTATTAGGTCATTCGGCCAATCATGCAGATCCATCGGATGTGAGATAGACCCAGAAGACTACCAAACGCGGTAGAGACTCCGAAACGAGCAGTTTGTTTTGCGTCTGTGGGTGAAACAATTCGATCCGCGGTCTGTTCCAACTGCCGGACAAGAACCGAAGATATTCCGGCAGATTTTGGTTCATCATTCAGATCTTGAGACGTGACCTATACACCATCAGCCGGTTGCTGTTCGGTATTTCCGGCCCTCGGCGCTATATTCAACTTCCCGATCTCATATCGAGGATGAAACTCCTCGGCTGGTGGCCACGCTCGAATCAAAAATTGGGAATTTCAAAGGAGTATGTGGACCGAGTCGCACAGATATTGCGACAGCGGGACATAAATAAAGCCTTTCCTGTATATTCTGCTCAAAATCGTTGCCGCATAACTCGACAGGCCGTCCACGATGAAGACATCAGTTCTATCAGCAGGCCTGAGCCTTATTGCCTCGGTAGTGGCGTTTCCGCACTACTTGGACATTGAGCGCCGCTGGGAGCCCAGAGAATGGATTGCCCCGGGACCAGACGACTGTAAGATTCATCCTCGCCAAACTGGCTCTTGGGCGACTTGTTGACAGTCAGGCATAAGCCCGCGGTCCGTGTCCGGGCCTCAATACCCTGGCCAATCATGGCTACCTCCCCCGCAATGGTAAAGAAATTACACTTGATATCCTCAAGGAGGGCATGCTTGAGGGGTTCAATATCGAGCATGGCGATGCGGTGCTTCTCTTCTTTCAGGCTATCAGGACCAGTCCAATTCCCTTCTCGGATAGGTTCGACCTCGCCGACATCGGCCGGCACGGCATACTGGAACACGATATCAGTTTGAGGTACCTCTGTCCCCCTCATTATCTGACCTGGTCGAGGTGTATTCTGACGTCAAACTACTGCGCGTTAGTCGTTCCGATGCGTACTTTGCCGACCCCAAACCATTTAACGAGACTGTCTGGGCTGAGACGATGTCGTACTTTACCACCCCAATGATCACTGTCGAGCAGCTTGCAAAGGCTCGGATGGGGCGGCTGGCTACCTCCAAGAAGACAAACCCTGAGTTCGAGTTGTCCTGGCTTGCCGACGGGTTCAGCTGGGGCGAGTGCGCCTCGTTCTTCGAGATCATGGCGGATGGGACGACCGGGACGGTGGACACGAGGTATATTGACTACTGGTTCCGTACGTGATCGTAATCTATGTAGCCTTTCAGATGCTAACCAACCAACCTTTCCAGGAAACGAACGCATGCCGACCGAGCTCGGCTGGCAACGACGCAATGTGACAATGAAGGGCTCTGAGCGGATCAAGTACAGCCAGTTGCTCATGGAAGCTGCCGGCGTGAAGAAGCGAGACATGACTTCGGATGCGTATGGTCGGCCTATCGGTCGCTGATTCCTGGCGTAAAGTCTCAGAATGTTGTAAAACAGGATGGGTAGAGTCTTCCAATGTTTTTAGATCATTACGTTACGAACCAAAGTACACGCTGCGCGGACCTTGCAGAGCGTTAGGCTTCACCTGAATCATTTTTCTTGCAGCTTGACTTGCGCATAATTGAGAACCATCGAGGTAGAGGGTAGGACAGGTACTCTGTAATCGTCGAATGTACGACGTCATAATGAGAGGGTTACGCGAAGACGAGGCATGAAAAATTTCCGATCACACCACCAAAATAAACCCCACGGCTAGGCAATCAAAGCCTTCGATGCCTCGATCGAGCCTGAATGAGGGTGCCTTATCTTGTATGAAACCAGCTTGGGCCAGGCTGTGGTACAAGACTTGTGAGGGCATTGAAACGGCAGCCGGGGGACATCACCGAGCTTTTAAAATATGTACTTAAAGCCAACGTGAGCGTAGCAGGTTGTTCTACCGTTTGAAATTCTAGTGCTCATGCCGTTCATTCTCACTTCAGCCCTCATTTCTTTGTCGACGGCCCACGCCCGACACTTTTCGAGACGCGATTACCGCCCCCGATATCTTCCTCCAGATCTATGGTGCTCCCAATTATCAGCAATGTCCATATGGTAATGATAGAAGATGCAACATAGGTGCAGCAATAGTATGGACATTGCGACTCTGTGGTCTGTTTCTTCTTGATAGAGATCTTTCCCAATCATTGTCATCTCCAGCATGGAGACATGCAAAGATCTGTCTGACAATCACGACAAGATCAACGCATCTAGACCGCACATCACCTATGCAGAGAGACCTTCAGCCCCTTCCCTATGGCCTATGTTTCCCAACTGCAGAAGCATCGTTGTAATTTACCCGCACCATACTCGTCCAAGGCATGCAGACGTATCGACGAGTGCCAAGGGGCAGAGACGACTCCTTTATGATGTTGTCATAGCGGACGAGCGCCAACGGTCGAGGGTAATGTAGAGAAATTATTTGAGCCTTTTTTAGCTTTTGGTCTAAAGGGAGTGAACTGGCATTTAGCACTGATCCAGTCACCGCTCTGGTAGGTACAAGCGAGGAACGCAATTCCAGTACTGGAGTGCTTCGACAACGATTTTCATGGAAGCCAAGGGCATACCAGCTGTTCTAGGAAAAGATGACACGCCATCGAGGCCAGTCAAGCAGATGGTCGCACTGTGGAACGGGGAACTAGACTCGGGTGATCTGCGATGGAGCAAGCAGATTCCATGTCGTGAGAGCATATTGTAACACAACGAGTGAGCCGTTCAAGATCTTCATGACTTCGTCTGTTTTTACCTCGGACTATTTCTGATGACTTGTACAACCTAAGTTGCCGCAGCGAAAAAGGGTTTCCGACAAGCTCGAGCACACCATCGGCCCAGATCGGCTTCCGTGCCTTGACGGCCATCTCAACCTGCCCTACCTTACTGCATTCGCCAAGGAGTTTACGCGCTGGCGGCCGTTGGCACTCAGAGGACCCAATCTGGCGGCCGAAGGACGACGAACATGTTGGATATTGGATCTGACAACAACGATAGTACCTAGCAAGGATTTGGGTTAACCACATGGACCGGACTGCCATTGTGGGCCCAAAATCGTCCCAGCTTGAGCAATGGCTGACAAGGCTTGACGGATACCTGGCGGTGTTTCGATTATGTCGGAAAACACGACCTGGTCAGCATTTGGACAACGTCTTCGCGATCATGGTGGCTCCCTTGCTGAGCAATTCGGGGATGTTGCTGATCTCCTAAACTTCAACAGCCGATAACTAAGAGTCTACATCTTCTGGTATTGCCTTCAGGAAACCCAAAATGTAAACGAAGCTCAAGGCTCGGATTCAGAAATAGAAAGGCAGTTTGAGCGTGCATTACATTGCAGACCTGCATTTGTCTAATATCCTTAATGATATGGTCCAGTTTACAATGGGTTATCAATATAATTGAATAGATTTCCAATTATTACAGTCAGTCCTCAACCTGTTCTTCCCGTATAACTCCCTGTTCAGATTAGAATGCATGCTCTCCGGTAGATTCTGGCCACTCACAAACCCCTGCGTTACGCGTATTTCTCCCTTTGGGACTCTATCAACAGACTCAGAAAGAGGTCGTAATGCTATATCGCTTGAGATAGTTGTTTGCGTGACCGAACGTTTCTGGCGGTAGCGATAGTATATAGGAGGGTATCGAGAGGCGCGGCTGGAGCTGCTTCGGGAGAGGAAAGTCTTGAAAGGGGGAAGACAGCCGACAATTACGGCTTTCTGGTCAGTAAGGCCTTTCAAAAAAAGTGTTCCAGATGCTTACAGATGGATGACTCGGCAATCCCCCACACTGCCAGCCCTGCCTGGTCCGAGTAGCTGCGGCCTGTGATGTTTATCGCTCGGACCACAGCGAAAGCGATGATGATCAGGCCCAGAGAAAAGACAGCCCCTAGACCGACTTTCTGATGAAGGCTGATATTGGTTGACCAGATGATGCTGAGTGCAAATCCCATGACTACCATTGTCAGAAAAAGGCGCTCGAATCGGGCGCTGGGCGTACTCATCAGATCAGTCACTATGTCCACCACCGTGCTGTAGATAATCGCAATCTCGGCCCCCTTCTGGTCAATCGGTTTCACACATTGAGCTGGGCTGTCAGGCTCTATTTGTCAACGATCTCGTGGACTGCTACTCACCAAATTTGAAGTATGTTGACGGAGGATGGCAAGTGAAGGCAGACGCAAACCAACACCCGGCATACGACGCAAACGTGAAGATGACAATACCAAACCACCACCGCCGATAATGAGTAAGGTTGTTTGTCATGGTCCAAAAAAGTGCCAGAAAGGCAGCCTTGACGCTCCAGAGGACGGACCAGAAGAGCCCGATGATAGCAAACATGTAGTGCACATACTTGAGGGCATGGGGCGCGATATCGCTTCCCGTGGGGTTTAGGATAATATAATACAGATGAGGAATCTGTATGGTCTGGAGAACGGCATTTGTGACGAGAAATGAAAAAGCTAGAAGAATAAAATAGTCGTCTGGCAGAAGACGTCTCATTCGCGTGAGACGAATGGCCACACGAAGCAACGTGAAGAGCGCCCCGAGCCCAGCACCAACCCAGGTAACCACAATTAGATTCCCTTCTGACAGTCGTGTGGCCACGCCTGAGGGGCTTGGTATATCAAGCAGAGTGGCATTCATTCTGCTGGACAGATATAGAATAACGCCGCGGTGATGGAGGAAAGAAGAGCGCTACCTGACGGCCGGAGTGCACATTTAACAGCACAGCACAAGGCCTTCCAACTGCGCAAGATGCATCAGACACCTCGCACAGGGAATTCTTCCACTTAGATGAGGCTGACGGGCCCTTCCTTCGGAGCACATGATGTAAATAGCAGCCAATGGGAGATATATCGTCGAAGTGGTCCATCAAATTGCGTGCAACCGGCCATTGTGCGACAGCGTTGCGGTCAGTGTTCCAGGGAAGATGCTACGCCTGGCTATGGAAGAGACTTCACGCGAGCTAAATAAGAAGCTGGACGAGCTCCTTCGAAATCAGACTGGTGCCGCACGCCCTTGCCTGCGACTATCCTCATAGTTCATGCAGGAACAACGCCTCCGGAAGTGATACTGTTTTAAAACCCAGTGCTCCCTCAGAGACCGGCGGCCGAAGATTACTCGATTTTCTCAGAATGAGATTGCCGCTTCTCCTGCTCACAATATCGAGTATTTACCCGACGTCTGCTCTCTGGCAAAGATGCAGATGTGTACGTGTCGTCATCCACCCTTCTCTGCAAATCACCTACTGATCCGGAGTAGACACCAGCTCACAGCTGCTGGAAACAAATTGATTGGTCCGCTTTGAATGCGACTGTGTCGGGGAAGCTCATTCGCAACTCGCCACCAGCGGTCTCCTGTTACCCCGGTCCAAAGTATAACAAGGAAGAATGTGCCCATGTTGGCTCGCAATGGTCCAACACCACATTTCAGTCTGAGCAGCCCATTGGATACTGCTATCCCATTGACAATAGCTGTCCTGTTACGAATTTGACATGGCAAGGCAAATGTAGCTTGGGACCGTCTCCAGTGTACACGATCAATGCTACCGAGCCGGAGGAGCTGGTTGCTGGTATCTCGTTTGCCCGAATGAACAATGTCCGTCTGGTTATTCGAAACACTGGCCACGATCTGCTGGGAAAGTATGTTTCCACAGCCTCGCTCTCCTCCCTCCCTAACAAAGCTTTAGGTCTACGGGATACGGATCTCTCCAGATCTGGGTTCGGTATCTCCGCAAAGGGATCCTCTTCCAACCAGCCTTCAACCTCTCTACACCCTGCGCAGCATGCAATTGGACCGGCGCGGCGTTTACAGTTTCCGGGGGCTACGTTTGGGACGAGGTTTACGAGGAAGCATTTGCCCGTGACCTGATCGTGGTTGGAGGAGGCGATCCGGTGAGGAACTCATCTCATCCTATTTTCGCGGACATGCATTGATTTATTTGTAAGACTATCAGTGTCATTGGCGGCTATATTCAGGGGGGTGGCCATTCGCCGGCTACTCACGACTTTGGCCTTGCCAGTGACCAGGTGCTGGAGGCCCAGGTCATCCTCGCCAATGGGACAATAGTCGTAGCCAATCCGTGCACCAACCCCGATCTATTCACAGCCCTCCGGGGCGGAGGTGGAGGTACATATGGCGTAGTCATTTCTGTTACCATCAAGGCGCATCCTTCCAGACCGGTTGTGGCGCACACGCTCGCCATAGTACCCACCTCAACAAGCAACCTCAACCCATTCCTGGATGCTATTACTGATCTATATACCTTTTATCCTACCCTGTCAGAAGCTGGCTTCTCCGGCTACGGCTCTTGGTCTGTTAACGACCCGACCATTACTTATGGCAACTCCTCAGCTGGATACAAACATGCATTTGCGGCCCTAGACAAGCCACTCGTATCAGCGAAGTCAGCATTAGAACCTATTCTAGACATATTGTCTGCCCATGACTCTATTGACATCTTTGTCAATTGGTTCGAGTTCCACTCGTATGCGGCATACTACCGCGCCATGTCCGGGGTTCACCAAAAGACCGGGGTCCCCGAAACATCCCTTGCTTCTCGCATGTTTGACAAGAAGGCTTTGACTTCAGACCGTGAGCGCCTTCGTGAGATGGTTGGAGCCGTAGCAGGAAACGCCTTAGAGTTCACTATAAATCAGATCCTCTTGGTTGGGGGCGGCAAGGTCCTCGAAGAGCCAGAATACAGCGGTGTCAACCCAGCCTGGCGAAAAACATTCCTAGTCCACATCGTCGCTCGCGGATGGCCTGCGAAACTCGGCCCTGTCGTGGCTAAGAAGGTCAAGACAGATATTACGTACAGCAAATACTACGCTATGCGGCAATTGACACCGAGAATGGGTGGTTATCTGAACGAGGTGCCCGCCGGACACTGCTCTTTTTTTTCTTTTAGTAGGAATACTGACTTGTGTCCATCAGGCTGACCGGAACAACCCTTGGTGGGAAGAAGATCTCTACGGCACGACAAACTATAATCAGCTTCTCCAGATCAAGAGCAAGTACGACCCGGAGGGGGTCTTCTACTGCCCACAATGCGTCGGAAGCTCCTCCTGGTACGAGCAAACTCTGCCGGGGAAGAAATACGGCCCACTCTGTGCGAGATAGATGCGGCAATCGGTGGTAATAAATGGATCTGTTCAGTCAACTGCAGATTGGCAGACAAGAGCTACCGTCTAAGAATCATCCCTCACAATAGTCTATAACTCTGCTAGATATATCCTCCAGCTCTTAACAAGGTCGGCTGTGATCAACTACTTAGTCAACTAGTTAGTGGACGGGCGTTGGCTCGGCGTCAGACACCAAACGTCGTAAAAAACGAGTCGCTATAACCACCCCGAGTCCTCGGATCCATCCAGGATAGAGACTGTCAGCAAATTCGACGATTGGCTTTTCGCTGTGGGTCTTGAATGCCAGGTAGAATGGAGCAACGTGCCCGCCACTGCAGTACCCGGTCTTTTAGGGTTATGGAGAGGCGCATCCTCAACTGTAGGGTATGAAGAATATGGTTTCTTCAGTCTCCCATAAAATACCTTCTTCTCGATAGGTTGTTCGCGTTAGTTACGTAAGCGCTGCCTTGACGCATATTCTGTACGACGAGTTTTGAGGACGAGTGTGGCCGTGCTGGGTTTCGAGCATGGACAGGGCTACTCACCTGGGTAAACTAGATAACCTGGCATGCACGCACTCGGATCAATCCTCATATACAGCGTATGGGAGTTCTTGTCTCCTCACAAAGGCATGCAGTGATCTCTCACTGGGCCACTAGTTTTATAAGAAAATGAGCCAAAAGCACAAAGCAGCCCAATGCAGTAAAGTCTAACCTAATACTGAATCACTTATGAATGTGCCACAGTGCATCTAGATGACCAACCAACTGACAAGGGCATTTCTTGGCGGGCATACTTAGCTGGATATAGGTATCAACGATTGCTCAAAGGAAGAGAATTCCATTCCACAATGACCCATCGCATTTGAAACAGATATCAAGAACTAATGTATGTGGGAGGTCTTGGTTCATGGTGGTTACTGACAGATTTCTTGGAGACTAGGTTACGAGGCAAACCAGTATCGTTGAGTACAAACTGGTGGGCACGTCACACCAGGGGGTAAGCACGTCATTAAACGATCCATCGCCTCTCTGACGGGACTGTCTAGATGAATTTTTGATACGATTGGACCAAGGCTGTCTAGCTTATCATGAGGCTGATTAGAAGAAGCCAAACATATAGTACTTGAGGGCAACACAAACACTTCTCTTTAAACCGATCCAGCTTGTAGGACGAGGAATACTTACGTCGATTGTCAGGTTCTGCTTGTCTCAGTATTTGGTTGACCCTAAGTGGATTCTTCGACTGCCGGCAAGGGTCCTGCCATTCTAGTACCCATAATCTGGCCGATGAAAATCCTGCCATCCTTGAAATGATAGTTAAATTCTGGTTATAATAAGGCAGGGCAGAAATTTCCAGCGTTATACATTCACGCACTGCGTAGGTAAATGGATCGGGCGATACTAGGAGAGCCCACCGACTCTATACCATGTTCATTTCTTCAGCCAAGAATTAATCTGTTGACTTTCCCTGGTCACGAAACGTGATTCAGACGTAGTTCATGATATTTAACCGGTGCGCGAGGTTTCTAAATAGGTACCTGTTTTCTTCCCCCACAACACTCCTACAGAGATATTTAACTTGGTAGTCATTGCAGATCAATTTAGAGGGATAGGGACTCATCCTGGTGACTGTCCGGCGCGTATGCCCACGCTCCTCCCTCACGCAATTCCTATTCCCGGAATGCAAATGGACGGGTAGCAGGATACAACAGTTTATTGCGGGATAATTAGGCCCAAGCGCCGGGTTAGGATGATCGTATCGTCGATATACTCCGAGTACGTCTCAATGCAGCATCCCCACTGATCTAAGTCTGTAGCATTTGCATTTATTGGTGCAAATGAACCCCCCGGTACTTACCGAACCATGGGAGGGCGTCTCCAGCTCAGTAGGTGCGGGTCTACAACTTCTCAGGAAAGCGGTCCCTTGAAAGAACAGGAACTTAAAAACTCTCATCGACTTATGCCGGTGGTTCATAAGTCACCTTTGGTGGGTTCCCTTCTGCCTAAGGATTGGAGGATTTGGTGGTGGAAGGTCTGCGCCTTGGTCGACATCCACCGCGTCGCCATTATCTGTAGATGAAATATTCCTCCCAGGGCAAGTTGCAACGGTATGACTTTTTTTTCTTGGATGCTTCCTAACGCTTCATATAGTCTATACATAGTTCATCAATCAAGTGTCGGAAATCCAGATCGATTGATTTATATTTTACTTCTTTGGACCTATATCCGCAGGATTTGCTCTGGAAGGGCCGATGGGCTGCGCGACGTTCTGCAAGCAGAGACGCCCTTTAGAACGACCAGTAGAAAATGAATGAGCCAGGCAAGAATGGGGAGGACGAGGCTCTTGTGCTGTTGATATCTAACTGGCCCTCAATTTACGTTACCAACGATTATTACCCGTGCATTGGCATTCATTGCCGTTGAATGCCCGTTCACCCAATAGCCAGTTGGCGGTGGAGCAAGAGCCGGTTGCCATGTTCAATCATCAGCCAGCCATAGCTGTCATGCTCCACTCAGACTGCGGTCAGATTGCGGCTGGAGGCCCTTTTTCAGGGCGCCCTTCTCGTCCCGGTCGAATGAACAAGACATGGCGTCTTTGCCAGCTGGCTATAAGACACCTATTCGATGATGGTCTGACCGTCTATCAGAATCTACACCAGCCAACTCGAACAAAGGCGTTTTTTTTCTGCTCTGGCCTGTGCTGTGTGCGTGCTTTTAGGGTTCAGATCAGCATGTTAGAACAGAGTTTCTAAGAAAGTGGTACCACCGGGAGCCTGACATACGTCACTGCATTCGGGACAAAAGCCTTTCTCTTGACTGTCGTGTCTCTTCCCTCGTGGATGTTTATCTTTACCTTATCTTACCCTAAGCCGTATTAGCCTGCATCGCCAAGAAACCTTGGTGGACATGTGGGCAGAGCTTTGGCTCTGACTGGCTGTCCCATTTCCCGAATTGGGGGCCAAAGACAGTGTAGATCGTCATCTACTATACCATATCCTTATCCCAGTCCGTGGCCATCCAACCCTCACTCCGGCCCATCTTCCCTCGTGGGCTTCGTGATGTCCCGATCGGCTGCTGCTTGGGCATTCGCGGTCCGCTGGCGATGGTATCTCGGCCTTGCGCCTGCCACCACCCTGATATGGATGGTCTATCTTCTCTCGTCATATCAGCGGCCTAGGGTCATTGCGCAACTTCATACGTTCTCCGCCGACAACAGTACTGCTGAAAACTCTTTCTCCCGACCGCCATTGACCGGTGCTGGGAACTCGACCTTAGGGGTGAGGTGTGATCGATCGCCTTGTCATGGATGGCCACTGCTGACGCTGGCTCCGACCTCGATCTAGTTTGAGACGATTCTCGCACTGTCGCCATTCCCTTCCTGGCGCACGACCGGGCTGCTAGCAGCCGCGCAGTTGACCGGCCTCAATATCCAGATCCCTCCGCAGCCCCCCGTCCCTCCCGAAATCATCGACGCGTTTGCCGGCCTGGGCCCCGAAGACGCTCGACATCCCAATCACGGCTCGGCCGTTGCCTGGGTCGCGCATCTCGATCTTATCAAATACGTCGTGCAGTCGGATTTTGAAACTGTCTTGATCCTGGAAGACGATGTTGACTGGGACCTCTCAATCCGTGAACAGATGGTTGCTGTTGCCGAGGCGGTTCGGCGCTTGACGAAGGCGACAGACTCGACGGGCGCTCCGTACGGTCTTTCATGGGATGTGCTTTGGGTTGGCCTCTGCGCGGAGACCTGGGATCAAGAATTCGAAACGCAGTTCATCGTCGACGAGACCGTCATCCCAGCCGACCGGTATGTTGGACTCGGCAAGGCGCCCGTCGATCGACTGCCGCCGGGCCAGCGAGCGGTCTTTTACTCGGGGGCGCCGATATGCACCTTTGCCTACGCCTTGACGCGGACAGGAGCGAGAAATGTGCTGCTGGATGTCGGAGCGGGTAAAGACGAAGCTTTCGATATCTCCCTGATGAATGGCTGCAGGGAGCGCAACTTGACCTGCATCTCGGTTTTGCCGGAACTGTTCCGGCACTACATTCCGTCGGACAAGGTGGGCGCTTCGAGTCTGGTCAATACTAAGGACGGTGAAGAGACAAGCACCGAAATCGAAGAAGAAATGGGGCATACAGAGAATATCCTCGAGAGCGCACGGTGCCATGCCCTGTGGGGTCAGCCCTGCCTCACGTGAATGTATATCATGTAATTAATGCATAACTCTTAACGAGTGGACATATAATGAATTGCAATGTTGATCTGTGATTAAATCATTTATTTTGGCTCTAAACGACTCTGGAGCAAGGTCGAATGGCAAAGTTGCGCATGATAACGTGGCAAGCCTTTGATTTCTGTAGGATACTGTGCGCAATTCAATCCAAGCTTCCTTCCCAGGATAACCCATGCTGCTGCTTGAGCTCAACAATATCTCGCGATCGACCTCTTATGGCTCGTCCAGGGCTTTTATTACATCGGCGAGGGATACAGGACCCTTGCAACAGTTGCGAACTTGCCGCGCCTTTCAAATCGGCGAGCTGCATATACTGCTCTGGAAGCATTGTTCACTCCTGCAAACAAGAGTTTGTCATTGCATCGATCGTGGAGAAAGCCCGGGGCAGCGACGGACTACAATATGTCCAGATCTACAGTCGCGCAAAATGGTTAGCCAGAGGCTAACGATGAGACGAGTAGATGTCAGGGGCTGCCTTCTCAGGCCTTGCTCGGTTACACTAGCAAGCTGCAAGCTGCAAGTAAATGGATGGATTTGTGATCAATAATTACTCTAGAAATTTCGGATTTAAGCATTGACACCATTTGTGGTTACGCCTTATAGGACTAAGCTTCATAGGCTTCATATATTCCTTGATTGACGGTCAGTTGAAACCAGATACCATTGAGAAAATACGGGCAAAGGAAAGTCCAGCGTTGAAGCCAACACGACCAACTAGCAACAATCCATGAGATTTCATGCTGCAAGTCGACGACATTCCCTTTCCCCATCTAATCCGCCCTGTAGGTTACTCATTCTCCGCGATCTCGATCCCGTCTGTCCGGACGAGGCTTCCCCAGCCCCAGCTCCAACAGCCCATCTGTTTAAACCCCCGGGACGGAATAAGTACGCCATTAGGGATAACGCTTCGTCGGATAATATAAAGGAACGAGGGTAAAAGGCGCTGCCTCAGTGAACTGCAGGGAGATTTAATTGAAGCACGTCGCTATCATGGTTGTCTCTATTGTGGATGTCCCTATACGCAGGCTCTAACCTCTATAACACCTTCCAAGCACCATTGTCAAGCCATTCTCAAATCAAATATCGGAAGCTCTCAATCTCCAAGTCCGTCTTGTTTGACAATGCGTGAGCGCGCTCCTCCTCCTCGGTCAGCTGAGTCGGTGGCCCGTATTTGGCATCGCGGCGGCGATTTTCAAAGATATAGTAGCATAACAGGCAAGTAAGAAAGAATGCACCAAGTGCCAGGCCGGAAATAGCCGCTTTCATCCCCGTCTATCAATTTGTCTCCATTAGTTCCCACTGTCTTTAATGAATTTAGAGTAAATGAGACCAAGCCCAACTTACAGGGTATGCTGGTTCCTCTGAAGTCAGGAAGAGTTGGGGCCCGATAATGTTTCCCATGCAATATGCGACAAAGAGCAGCGCGCTCGTCACACTACGTTTTGTGAACCCGGCGACATTGGTGCTGATCACACTCAGCGACAACGGAATGTTGACGGCGAAGACAGCCCCCAATGCTAAACCGACCATGCGGCCGATCTGGTGATCCTGGTCCAGCTGCCAGACGAGCAGCATGCCCACCATCGATACTGTAACATTGAATATCATCATAAGTATACGAGCTCGAGGGAACCAGGTGGCAACAGCAGCGCTGAGAACCAGGAAGACCACCTGCGCACCGCCCATGGGCATCTGCATAAGGAGAGACTTGAGCTGGCTGAACCCGAAACTGTTGATAATGATCGACGAGAACTAGAGCCGGAAAGTATCAGTAAGAATTTTCACGATAATGAAAGCCGAGATCAGGGGAAGACAGTACACTGGTGACGCCGCCGTTCCACAAGTTGACGCAGAAGGTATACAGCACTAGAAACCAGGTCTGGGGATCCCGAAGGGCTTGCCAGGCTTGACCGAGCATGAAAGACTCATTGTCCATCATACCGGTCTTGTTTGCCATGGTGCGCTGGACAACGATCGCCCGCTCCTTCTTGGTCAGAAAGACCACCTTCTTGGGCGAATCGGGCAGTAGAAACACGAGCCACAGGACCATCCCGGCCGTGATGGTTCCAAGAGCAAGAAAGAGAAGCTGCCAGCTGTTCACTGCAACGCCTTCGACAGTCCCAATGGCATAGGCGATGACTCCTCCAATGATGGTTGCAACACAGTTGCCCAGGAACCAGGCGGCTTGTCTGGAGCGACGCAGGTGTTAGAAATGCATAGCAATACTTCTCCCTTCCCCACCCCTGTAAGATAAAGGAGCGGAAGCCTTACCGTGCCGGCTGTTCCTCTCTCTTGTACAGCATCCCAGTAATCAGCGCGAAGCCGGGGGCGATGGAGGCCTCGCCGACCCCAAGGAAGAACCTCGCCGTCATAAGACCACCAAAGTTCTTTGTCGCCGCATGGCACATCAATGCCCCTCCCCATGCCAGAACGCTTGCTGTGATATATTTGCCGATTGGAAGGCGGACTATGAGGTAGCTGCTGGGCCAACTCCATCCTAGATATCCAAAGTAAAAGACGGCGGAAGTCCAAGAATAGTCGGTGCCCTGGAGGTTCTAGTCGCCAGTTAGCGTGGTCAACAGATCGCCGACAGTGGATAAAATCGAACATACGAGGTCTTCGCGAAGGTTAAACAGAGTTGCCTGACTTAGGGCCAGTTTGTCCATGTACTGCATCATGTAGCATAGACCCATGATAGGTATAAGTCTAACACGGGACGAGCCAGTCCGTCAGTACTGAACGAGCTCGCTTCATAATAACACAGGGACATAACGAACATCATATCCAGCTTGCGAACCACGCGGCGCTCCTCTTCTGGCGTTGCAGCCACCGCCATGATCTGCCCGGGCCCGTCATCCTGGGTTTCCAGGCGTTCTAGGTACCGTTTCGTCTCACCCAGATCGTCCCCTACAGGAATTCCTTTGGGAATCGATTGTGATTGTGAGTGGTCATGCATCGTTTAGTTGATTCTAGGGCTCGTGTTTGCAGAAGATATGGCGATGCGAATGGCCCCCGATCCTTTGTATAGTGACAGGGGTGGTGGCCAATGCGCAGAAGCTGTCGGCAAATGGCAAGTATACCAACAACCGTCTTGGCCTCAGCAGAACCGCCGATATTCGATGAATGATTAATCAAGGACGGAATTGTATCTTTGCTTTGTATCTAGGGTCTCCGCTTTTTCCACCGTCTCCAAGTTCTCCAAGCGCTCAACCTCTCCCCAACCTTTACCAACCTGATAGAGCGATAAGAAGGCTACTCGGCTGTTGCACCAATTGAATTGCGGCTCGGCAACGCCAACTGGATACCATGGGAAACTTGTCGCCAAGGGAACCAATCAGAAGGCGTCTATCTAAATAATTTGCACAGCGTATCAGTTCCCCCGCAAAATTGCGGCAGTCTGGGGAATCACTAACCGGCCCAGTCGTGAGTTCAGAGACATCTATGGCGTCCTGGTTTTGCCAGGTTCGGCGCTCGGTGGGCCTCTAACTCATCCATGATTCATTACGAAATAATAATCGAGTACCGATCAGACTGCCGAGCTGTCTCCAACAGTCCATCAGCAGCGACGTACGCGAGTTTGGAATGCGGACCTATCCCGTTCCCCCCATATATGGGACGACACCCTGTCCAGTCCCAGTCTCCGTTCGGCGAGGAGATCACGTATATTTACACTGTGTTAAGCCATGGCAATCCTGAGCCCTACCATCGAGCAAGTGAGGGCGTCTATTGATGAGGCGCTACAGTCTGCAAATGCATCATTGCGCGCTCTTAACCAAAAGGTGTCTTATCTACTCATACCAGTAGGCCACAGATATGGTAGCCAAGCTGACATGTTCGTCAGATATGGTCTGATCCTGAAACTGCATACGAGGAACATAGGGCACATGACACAATCTGCGATTTCCTAGAAGAAAAGGGCTTCGCGGTCACTCGCCACGCGTTCGGTCTCAATACCTCTTTTGAAGCAAAGAGCGGCTTGGGTGGCCGTCTTATCAACTTCAACGCCGAGTACGATGCGTTGCCCGAAATCGGCCATGCCTGTGGCCATAACCTCATAACCACCAGCAGCGTGGCAGCATTCTTGGCATTGTCGACTGTTATCAAGCAATACAACATCCCTGGTCGAACCCAGCTGCTCGGGACCCCTGCTGAAGAGAACGGTGGCGGGAAGGCGAAGCTCATCGATGCCGGTGCTTACAAAGAAGTGGATATCTCGTTAATGGCGTACGTATAACCGCCACTCTAGGTACGGCTGTAGGAGGCAGGGAAGGTGGCTAACCTGCTGTTCGCAGCCACGCAGGGCCAAGAGAACTCTTCCCCGGTGTCGTCTTGGATGGATGCGCCGGTGTTCTGATGAACGCTCGGAAAGAGATACATTGCGAATTCACAGGCGTGAGTGCCCATGCTGGTGGCAATCCATGGGACGGCGTCAATGCCCTGGACGCACTGGTGAGCGCCTACAACAACATAGCCATGTTGCGGCAGCAGATGATGCCCGACGAAAGAGTGCATTGCGCCTTCCTTGAGACACCGAAAGTCGCCAATATCATACCCGCCCATACAAAGGCTTACTGGCAGGTCCGCAGCCCGACATTAAAGGGGCTGAATTCGTTGATGTCCAACGCGCGCAGATGCATCGAGGCTGGAGCTACAGCATCGGGATGTGACGTGAAAATCATTGAGTAAGTCATTACGCTATGAATTCCGGAGTGATTCTTCGGCTAATATCGGGTGGGGATGGTTTGCAATAGGAAAGAGCTGTACGCCGACATCAAGCTGAATGACACACTATGTACCCTGTACCAGACGCATATGGCCACCTACGGACGAAATGTCCTCAAGAGTCATGATAAGATCCTCACGGGCTCGTCTGACATCGGTATGCGCGATTTGGCTCTGTTAGAACAAACGGCAGCTAATAAGCTATCAGGAAACGTCAGCTACATCATGCCTACACTCCACGCTATATTTGCCATTCCAGCAACGAACGGATCTTTCCTTCACCATCCCTCATTCGCCTCGGCTGCGGGGACAGACGAAGCTCACGAAGAGGCGCTTGTGGTGGGCAAGACACTGGGGCTGATTGGGTGGGAAATGCTCACAAATGATGAGCTGTTCGAGCAGTCCAAAAGCCAATGGCAGAAATGCGTGAATGAATAGACATAACAAGGTGATCTTAAGGATACAGTATTCTACTCCAGTCTTGCTGCTGTCGATCCCAATGGGACAACACCATTTACCTTTCTTTGTGGGTACCTTCGTCTCAAAGCTGTACAATCCCTTTGCAAAAGATTGTACATTCCTCCTCGGCACTATTGTCCACTCCACATGTGGAATATACTCTAGAGGGGCACTGTTGATATGTCGAAGCACAGCCCAGCTTCCCTGGGAATCCAGGTCATAAGTTTTCAATACATTAGACACGGTGATGTCAAGTCTATGGTAAAAAATAGGACGAATCTCGAAGCCATCCTTGGCAGTTTAACTGCGCAAAAGCAGAAGGCTCGTGCCTAAGCTATAACTCATAGCCGCCACGGACGCGTATACGCGTTTGAGCATCCCGAGGCGGCCATTTGCGGACATGACGACTTTGGTCGCTTATGTCATGGCAGAAGATGTCGCGCGCGGAAACCTACGGGGCAGTGTATTGCGGAAGATGAACTTTTCGCTGAGAGGGGAGATGAGCGCTTGGGCCATGAAGAGGCTGTCGTCGGCTGTTTCGGCGAAGGGAAAGGTCGGCTTATAGGTGGGTTTCTTCGATGGCAGATTCTAGGCGCGTCCATTCTGGCCGTTGATGACCATGGAGTTGGTGATGTGTGTGGGTAAGTGGGTGAGCGCCCATTTGTTGTAGTGGAGCCTCTGGGGGGATCTGTGGATAGTGCCCACAATGTCAGCTACGAATGAGAATTATGGAGAATGGAGACGTAAAAGAGAAGAGAAGCCTGGTTAGATGAAGAGCCTGGAACCACAGCTCAGAAAATATAATCCAATTTGCTCCGTTATCTTTTGCTTCCTGCTATACTAAACGGATTTAGGAAGAGTTTCAGTTAGACATGGTTCCGGTCCAGTGGTAGCTGTAAACCGGCAATGCCAATCTGGGTGCAGCGCTCTAATCATGGCGCGCTCTAATCGTGGCGGCGACATGAGATGGACATTTATCCAGTGGCCCGCTTGATTAAGAGCTGCATAGAGGAACTTGGGACAAAGGGCTGAAGGCCTAGATGCATATTCAGACTCGGAGAATTATTGAACAGAGGCTATATCTCGATTCTAGATTGCTGTTACAGGGCTGCCTTAAATATCTAGAACATTGTTATCAAAACTCCTACTTCATTACGGCATACTCTCTCTCCTACAGAAGGCGTCACTAACTTGGTCGCCCTCAGAAGTACCGGCTTAACAATGTTTCTAAGGAGGGCAGTTCGGCTAGGCTCAATTAGGGGTCGTCCAAAAACCTGGCAGCGACTGCAGATGACACGGTATACTTGCGCTGTTAGAGCACGTTGTCGAATCTGCCGGACGTCGAATCTACCACTTCTCGGGATTCAATTTCCTCACTTAGACTGGCTTGGCTCCAACGTTGAATATCTAGATCTGAGCTGTCACAGGCTTAGCTTTTTTTTTTAAAAAAAAAAAAGAAAAAAAAGAAAAAAAAGAAAAAAAAGAAAAAAAAAGCGCTAGCACTCGCTGGAACTTCCCCTTTGGGAAAGCGCTTCTCTATGTGTCTGAGAGGCATGGACAAAGTAACATCCAGGCCGCGGCCTACTTGCCTGGGCCTAGGAATCCTGCATCATGAGCCAGTTCAGAGAGGTTGAAAACTCTTCTATTATATTAAGCAGAACGTAATGGCAATTCATCGTAAATATGGAAATACCGCTTGCTTTTCGAACAAGTAAGATCATATTTAAGATTGAGAAATTCAAGTGACTACAACCAACAACATACAGTATATTGCCTGGAAAAGATCTGAAGACACCCTTGTGAAAATATATAATACCCCACGATTCGGGCAGCCTTTGACATGCTATATGGCTCGCTGGTTGAGATATCCCCGGGTGCTATGCAACGACTGCCTGCTTTTCTTCGCGGGACTGCACACCATTACCACTCACCATAATTACCTGCATAGGCATTGAGAATGTAAAAGCCATTATGCGCTGTTCCAATCGGATCGAGCAGCATTGGCTGTAAGGGGATTATACGGCTTGGGTTAGCTTTTACTCTTTCGGCTCCTGATGGTAGGGACATCGAGGGTTAGACTATTCATACAAGTGAGTGCTCGCAGCAGAGCATATCAGATGTGTTGGCACCTCATTTCTGGTTAGCAGACCGTAGTTTTGGTGGCTGCTGGAATGCCGTGAGAGTTTGCTGCGCCAGCTTCTGGGTGACTTGAAGTTCTCAACAAGTCGACAATCATCCTTGACTGTACGCTGGCACCGCCCGATGGCCAGTAATTTAAGGCCCTGTGCTATTGCTGATCCTATGCATGCCAGCATTGCCACTGTCAGGGGCAAGCTAAAACCGCACCGAATCTCTGGACGTTTAAACAGTTCGTCGTATCAGGAAGTTCCACAGAGTCCGTGATTCCGCCGCGCAGGACGCATTCTTAGCGGAATCAGCCATCGAGACAACACTGAAGTACAAATAATAATCAAGTAGTCGGACCGCCTCATCATCCCAGATTCGTTCATGTGTACCGAAAACAATTTGCTGAAAACACTCGCTCAGTCTCCTTCGACTCGCTTCGGACATTGCTTTCCGAAGCTTCGACAGATACGAGAAGGTTGGATTTCGATCGCCATTGTAATGTCCGTGAAGAGCATGATAGGCATGTGTTTTCGAGATGGAGGCTACTTGTCTCTCCTAGGATCTGGACGGTGGGTGGAACATGAGCGAAATCGTTGGACGAGCGCGATAGATCTGAAGCTGAACTGACCCAGTATCCCTTGGTTTTCTCGTCTGGACTGTCTTTAGGGACCCAAAAAGCCCACTTCTATAAGGGAGTCCTCCATTGAGAAGCAATACTCGCGCCAGCAACACGAAGTGCGGGTATACAATTACCTTGTGCAGAAGTGATAGACACTTATTCTTATAACCGACCCCAAGCAAAACTGATCCGCATTTCATGTGCTGTACCTATCTTGGCAGTGGGCCTTATACGAGCCGCCGCGTAGCCTTCCTCCGCACATTCCCAGCCGCAGCCCTCGTATACCGAAATAAATCTAGCCCCATATCTCGCGGAGCTTTGCTTCTTCCAGCTTCGATCTACGTTTTGGAGAATTCTGAGATGGTGAGGGTATCGATCTATGTACAATTCAAGACCAGATATGGAGATCACGACGAATCAAACTCGACTCTGTTTGGCCTACTCGAATACGAAGATTGTCGTCGGATCGACATTTTATAAAGCCTGAACACCGATGATCTATACCCTTGAAGTGAAATCGGAACATGGGAAGACTCCAATACTCATTCAACGCGAAGATGATCTCTCCAGTTTGACATTCATACATGGATTCCATTATCTCGAAGGGAATATAAATACCCCCTCGATGCACTTTTCTCTCTCACTCATCATCACATCGACAAAATCAACCAAGACAACAATCCATTCCAACCAAATACCATCTCAACCACACCGTCAAAATGCAGTTCTCCTCCATCATCCTCAGCGCCGTTGCCCTCTTCGGCTCCATGACCCTTGCTGCTCCCTCTGAGGACCTCGTGGCCCGCGCCTCCTGCCAGATCGGTGACATCTGGGGTGCTGGCGATGCTGCTTGCAGCGCTTCTGTATGTTACCTACATTGGAATGTTCTTGAACTATTTACTAAAGGATATACAGTGCCTCAAGGACGGAACCTACCACGGCGGCTACTGCAATGAGGAGAGGTAGGATACTTTAGCATACTGCCGACAATGCATACTAACTGAGCTTTCTAGCGTCTGTGTCTGCACCTACTAAATTGATGCGCTTTTGAGTGCAAAAATTCCGACTGGGATTGGGGGATTTACCGGAATAGAGGTTGTTACAGAGGGTCAAAACTAATGTTTCTAATTTGCTGCTCGCTTGACAATTAATAAACAAACTTTGGCTCTCAACTCTGCGCATTTCCTGCTCATCAGTAAGCTAGGTAGTCATTTTGCTTTGCCAATGGTAATCCGCAGAGAAAGGCAAATGAAACTGGAAAGCATCTTGCAGAAGCGTTCTCCGGGCAATTCTGCCTTTAGACTATATGGTAGACCATATGGCTATGCCCGCCCAGAAAATCACCTAGTCAGAGGCCTCTCTACAGCGTTAAAAGAACTTTCTTAACGCTTTGATAGTTACTGACCCTGTTAACAGTGTCAATGTGAATAGGTTTGGTACACCTCCATTTAATCACCCGTTAAGGCTTCTTGGCAATCAAGTTACCGAGTGCTAGAATGCACTAGGCAACTTGGGGCTCGCGCGTGGATCCAATTGCAGTTGTCTCTGGCTCATTTGCCAGTGTCATAGCTAGCTCTGTAGGGAGTACCTTCCCAGAGTAAAGCCTAACGTGTGGTTTCCAAGTCTTCACTCTGACCAAATCAATCTTGGCAGCCGACTATTGCTGTAGCGTAACAATAGACTTGCTCCTATCATGTCTATGAGCCACGTGGCAGCAGGAAATAACTATTTCCCATATAGTTGGCAGACAACTGGGTGCATTAAACACGCATATGTTGGTTCCTGTCCTTAGTTACTTACCTTCCCTTTGACCAGAAATATCATCACAGTCCTCCCTTTCGACCAAATTCACGTGCGTGCCCTGCACGGGGCTATCGCAGATTGGCCCGAGTTCGACCACATTACGTTGGGGTAAACTTCACTGCGGTCATGATGCCCTGAACGCAACGCAATAACTGGCAGGCCAGAACCCTACGGCCCGGCGGTTGGTTCGAACAGCTGGAGATGCCAATCCAGCTCTCATAGGACGATGACGCAATAACCGAAGGAAGGCCAGACCTGGGTCAAAGACCTTCCCGAGGTCGGTGAAAAACGTGGGAACAATCCCGAGAGCAGACGAATCTAGGAATAGTCAATTCTGCGATAGGGAATCCTGGATAGAGTTAGTCCTATGATAGTCAGGTTCAGGCGAAGAAGATTCCAGGGTACGGATCCCTAGGATGGAAGATCCTAGGATAGACCCCGTTTCCATGCCTTTAACCCTTTCTGGCTTCTGCATCTTCCATCAATATGGATCCATTTCTCTGCAAAATTTCCCATCGTGTCCGCGACGTAGCCAGTGGGCCGGTTGCGACCCAGAAGGGATTGCAGGATTGCTACATGCGTTTGTCAACCGGACGTACACGGAGAATGTTCGGGATCACAAACCAGCCTGGCTTGCCCAGTCTCTAACATAACGCCCTCGCAGCAACCACCGCGCTTACCGACCAACTCGAGGCTGGGCTATAGACAGAGTCGCATCGGGAGCCGGAAAAGCGCTGGCCGCCCATTTCGTCCAGTTGAATAGTGGGTATCAGCTCTCGAAGCTCATCTCCGCCAGATTCACACCACCGCGTGCAAGAGAGGCAATGCATCGACAGAACCCGTGCATCAGGTCCACTTTACGTCGAGTGTGCCAGCAATAGCGGGTCCATCTCGACCGAGCGGTGGATTGGGCTGGGGTAGCAGGCTGCTTAGGGAACCAAAGGTGACAGCGGCGGTATTACAGCTTCTGGCCCACAAAGAAAGCAGCCCTACCTCAAGACCATCACCTGGGCCTGGCAGAGCGAGCTCGTCGGCACAAGGCGGGGATTGGTGGATTTGAGCGGGGCAGATACGATGAATGACGGATAGCAGGAAGGGTAGCCTGCCCCTCCAACAAGGGAACACCCAATCCGCGCGCACACTAAGTAACCGCATTCCGTTCACGGGGGTTCCGTATCGCCAAGGTAGATAACAGTGCGAGGTAGATGGTTTCCTCCTGTTGCTGCGTACTAGCGCCTTCATTGGGACTGACAATGGGAGGCAGTGACGTCCCCTTGATTGGCTCGCATGCTCTACTGCGGATGTGAACAGCTGCGCGAGATAATGATTGGTTGAGACAGAAATGGTTTCCGCAAGGCTAATAATATCAGCTCTCCGATATGTGGTGCGTGCCGAGTTACTGCTTTAAATAATGCCCAGACGGAATCGAGTCTCGGAACGCTTGCCCCTTTGTCACACCTTCTCACTGTGAGAGAATGAAGACCTCTTGGCGTGCTCGGATAATGATTGGCAGATGAGCAGCGCTGCGGAGTGTGGGGTCCGCAGTCAGCCCGCAATGATTCGCGTTTATAGTACTGTTCGAACAAATCTCGGGGTACGCCTTCCAGAGATTCACCATTCACACATAAAACACGACTTCATTCTGAGGAGGATCCTCTATAGTCTAAGATTGAGCAGATTTTAGGATAAGCTAGACCCAGATTTTGTCTTCATCCTCGTTCCGGCGATGGGCTCAATGCCGGACTCTCCTTTGCTTGAGATACGATGTCGTGCAGTCTCTCCTCAACAGGCCGAGGATAGTATGTCGTCTAGCGATGTGAGTCGTGTGGTGTGGAAAATCTAACGGACCTTACCAGATTCGATAATATATCTAGCCATTCTTTTTGTAATGATGAATCTAAGATATATATTTGTCCTGTCTTGTGAATCTGAATGGCCAAGAAGACGTCAGATTCGCATTCGAGGCAAAATTCGGCAGCCTTCTTGAAGAGGCCCTTCTTGCGCCTGTGACGTTGCTGTGTCTTTGCTCGAGCACTGTCTGAGTGACGTTTCTTTGTGAACAAAGCTTTATTAGACATCGCGTGTTTTCCAGATAGACAGGGGCAGATGAATCTCAATCATGGTGTATCCGTCTCTAATATATACCTTAAGCCATCCTTCTGAGGGCCGTTTCGGAACGACGAGATCTTCATGTTTGACATTCCGCAGAATATATTCTATACTTGGAGCCACACCGCAGAGAGACGTGTTGTGAGCATTCACATATAAATAGGCCTATCTTTTCCCAGAGAACTCCATCCAGATTGAGTCCTCATTCACTATCTCAAGGAAGAATGCAAGGGCCAGACATTTATGCCATTGTGGTTGGCAGTAGGGATCCACCTACGAGACCCATGGTCTTGACGGCGGTATTCGGCTCCGAGTGCATGCGGATCCTGATGATAAAGAGAGAGCCGGTACACTGCGGGCGCAGAGCGATTGGAATCGCCGCGTCAGACCGCTGGCAAACTACAAAGGTGGACTAGGCGGGACATTCGGCTTTATTCGGGCTTGAGTGCCTGAGTGTCTTCCTGAGCGACTGGAGATCGTCTCGTGCGTGAACGAGTTCGCTTTTCTTTATGATGGTAAGAAGGACTTATTTAAATATTAAGGTCCAGTGAAGAAAGGCAGCTAAGGGGCTTTTCCCACAGACAAGATGGAAGAACTGATCGATTCGAAAACGGAGATCCATGAACGAAATGCGGATACTTTGGTCCAATTGCTCAGCAACGCGGGCGCGAGCAGGCTGCATATGCAAGCAAAGAAATTGCAAGCACAGGTCATCACCGAAATGGCGGCTATTGACCCAGAGCGCGCAAGCACGACGGAGAAGGCATGGACCAGGTTCTTGCAGCTGGCAGCCCACTCGCGCTCACGGCCATTGCGCACACGCGGGGAGTATCTCCCGAGTAGGATCATCGATGCTGGAGAATTGATTTGGTTCGGAACACTGACCTTTGCCATGGCGCTCAGTATTCGCAACAAGGAACTTGAGCTCTGCATGAAACTTGCCCGGCCTGGATATGCCGCGATTAGTCTCACGAATGAGCTCTACTCGTGGAACAAGGAGCGTGAGGAGTCTCGGCGGGCGGGGATCGACTATGTGTATAATGCAATTTGGGTGAACATGCATGAGCAGTCGGTGGGCGAGGAGGAGGCCAAGAGGGTCTGCGCCGAGCAGATCAGATACTATATTGAGCAGTACTGTCAGGTAGTGGAACAAGCAAAGCGCTGCTGGTGGCTTTCGGATGATTTGAAGACCTGCCTGGAGGCTGCCAAGGCCAGTCATATTAAGAATCTGGTGTGGAGCATCTATTGCCCGCGATAAATCACGTTAACTAGAAGTACAGAGCACCGTGATGGTGCGAGCAGGGTGCATCTGTTAAGCTCGGTTGACTATTATTGGCCGAGACCGCAAAGACTGTCGTACAAAGCCCTCGTCTGCTTCAGCTTAAGAATGTAAAAGACTGGCCAGTGGGCAGAGTAGCACGTAACCACGCCGTCTTTCTTGGCCTAGTTAGACAAAGAAGTGGAATCGTTAGTCGCATCAAAGCTCAAGCCTTACCGTGCTTAAACATCTGACGCCCATCCCCACGTGACGCCCGTTTTTTGTATACACTGACTTTTTAAGTAACGATTTCAAATGCCTGTTGCTCACTCAATATAACCTCAATGGAGCTAGCGCTGGCAGAAATAGAATCCCCGAAGCCTGGAGAACAGTTCGGCTATGCTCAAGTTGCCAAAAAGTTTGGTACGAGCCGCTCAACGTTGTCTAGAAGGCATCGAGGTGTCCAAGGCTCAAAAAAGCAGCAATATGAAAACATGCAGTTTCTCAACCCCCAACAGACAAAGAAGCTTATAAACTACATGAATTAACAGGGCAGGGCTTATTATGTTCTAATGAGATGATCAAGAACTTCGCCAAGGAAATTGCTGGAAAAAAGGCAGGGAAGAACTGGGTTTCGCGCTGGCTAAAGAAACGTGATGACAAGCTTGTGAGCGCCGATACAACTGGCATCGGTTCATTGCGCAAGAAGGCTGATTCTGCCTTCAAGTATTCGTTATATTTTGATTCGCTGAAGCAGAAGATGGAGGAATATGATATCCAGCCAGAGGATACCTAAAACATAGATAAGAAGTGGTTTCTTATTGGGATTCTCTCCAAGTGCAAAAGAATCTTCTCCAAGGACTCCTATATTGCTGATGGATCCAAGCAGCGTCTCCAGGATGGAAATCGTGAATGGATAACCACTATCGCTTGTATTTGCGCAGATGGAAACTCACTATCCGCAGGCCTTGTCTATCAATCTGCTGCAAACAAACTACAAAATACCTGGCTTCAAGACTTCAGATATGAGACCCACAGCTGCTTCTTTACCTCTTCCGCTTCTGGATGGATCAATGATGAGATAGGACTGGCATGGCTTCAAGATATTTCTGACAGGGAGACCAAGGTAAAGGCAAGGAAGCGTTGGAGGCTTTTATTTCTGGATGGCCATGGCTCGTATGTCACCATGAAGTTTCTCGACTACTGTGAAGCAAATAAGATCCTCCTGGCTACATACCCCCCTCATTCAACTCATACATTGCAGCCTCTTGATGTTGGGATCTTCTCTCCTCTATCCAAGGCCTATAGTGACGAGTTAGAAGCGTTTTCTGCATGCTTCTCAGGGTCTTAGCGCGATTACAAAACGAGACTTCTTCAGGCTCTTCTGGGCAAGTTGGAATAAAGCTTTATCTCCAGCAAATATTGAGAGTTCATGGAGATCAACTGGGCTGAGACCTTTCAATCCTGAGGTTATATTGGCGCGCTTTAGGGAGGATACAACACAAAGACCTTCCTCCAGTGAATCCTCACGATCTATACTGCAAGCAGAGAATTGGAGAGAGATTGAGAGGCTCCTTACAAAGGTGGTGGCAGATTTGCATGATGAAAATACCAAGAAGTTAAGCCTTACAATGCATTACCTCTCTACAGAGAATATCCTGCTTAAGGCACGCTGCCAAGGCCTCGAGGAAGCGCTAGTTAATGAAAAGAAGAGACGGCAGCGTGGAAAGCCTCTTCTATTCTAATTGCAGGCACCAGAGGCAGGAAATGCAGTCTTTTATTCCCCTAGGAAGATCCAGCAGGCGCGTGACCTCCAGAAAGAGAAAGATGAGGCCATCCAGCAAGCTAAAGCCGCAAAAGAGGAGGCCAAACTGCATCAGCAACGGGAAAAGGAGGAGAAGCAGCGAGGTACTGAGGAGAAAAGGAGAATAAAGGCTGTAGAACGGCAAATTCGATTGCAGGAAGCGGAGAGGAAGAAGCTTGAGAAGGAGCACCAGAAAGAGGAGGCTCGTATAGCTAAAGGGACTGAGATACAGCTTCAAAATGATATCAAAACCGCTAAGCAGAGCAGGTGTAGGCCGCCAGCAATTCCAAAGGCTCCGAAGAAGCAGAAACGATTACCTGCAGCACCTGAAGCTATCCTAGAGGGCCCAACCACTGTCAGTCGTCGACGGCGCCAGATCCGGCTTCCACAGCGCTTTCGCGACTCCTGAAAACCACGCATAGCTCCATCAGCATGTCATATATTATCTGGCAAAAGATCTTTGTATAATATTGTCTGTACCTGCTTCAAAGACTTCATTTTTTCTACTTTTGGTTGTCGTCAAAAACGGGCGTCACGTGGGGATGGGCGTCAGATGATTAAGCACGGTACCTCTTTACATCTGCCCTGCCGTCCCTTTCTTTCTGTGGTCATTATCTCGTCGCTGCTCACTTTAAAAACCCCCCTTCCCCTCTACAGCTCCCTTCTAGCCTCTGTAACAGCTCGAGAGATGGGCGCCCAGTTCTCCCAGTTCTTTCCCCCCCGCCCAACCTTCACCAGCGAGAACGTCCCGGGACAGCAAGGCAAAGTGTTCCTCATCACTGGCGGCACGTCTGGAATTGGGTTCGAACTCGCCAGGATTCTGTATCGCCACGGCGGCAAGGTCTACATTACCGCCCGCAGCGAAGAGAAAGCAAAAAAAGCGATCCAAGTAATCCAAGCCTCAATACCTAACCACCATGGCGAGCTGGACTTCGTCGTCCTTGAGCTTGATGATCTAAGAAGCATCAAGGCTTCGGCGGAAGCCTTCAAAGCAAAAGAATCGAAACTGGACATCCTGTGAAACAATGCTGGCGTCTACCAACCGCCATTGGGTAGCGTTTCCAAACAAGGCCACGAGCTCCAGCTAGCCGTCAACTGCTTCGGCTCCTTTCTCTTCACGCAGATGTTACTCCCTTTACTTGACGCGGCGGTTGCCTCGTCCGCATCTCCTGGGTCGGTGAGAGTAATTTGGACAAGCAGTCAAGTCGCGGAGCTCTCCTCGCCGGATGAAGGAATCATCATGTCTGAGCTTACCAGCCCTCCTAAGAACAATGTCCGCAATTACCTAAACTCCAAGACAGGAAACTGGTTCCTGTCCGCCGAGTTTGCGCGACGATATGGGTCCCGTGGGATCGTCAGCGTTGCGTTGAACCCCGGGGCCGCAAACACGAATCTTCTCAAGAACGCGAGGCTGATGAAGATACTCTCTTATCCCTTGCTGCACAGAGCGGACTTGGCTGCACATACAGAGCTGTATGCTGGATTTAGCCCTGCGATATCGTTGCAAAACAATGGCTGCTATGTCATCCCGTTTGGTCGAATCCATGATCAAGTGGCGGACACATTATTGAGCGCGATGAAGGCGGCAGAGGATGGTGGAACGGGGCGAGCAAAGGAGTTTTGGTAATTTTGTGAAGCTAGGACGAAGGATTATCTCTAATGTAAAGCCATAATCAGTTTGTATGTCTAGCAGGTCTTCTTACCTCGCCTTGCAGCCCGGTTGCTCTGTGGTTTATCTTGATTGTGCTCAGACACTAAACAGACACTTCTGCTAGTTCGCTTACATCTGGTATGGCCCGGTCATACAGAGCAAGGGTTGATCAGTATCCGTATCTCGACTATTATTTGCTTGATAAAGACAGGCAATTACTACTATAACAGTATGAATCTTTACGTTGACTATCCGGACGTGATCCGCCCTCATCGTCAGAATTCGGGCCGTGTGCCTCAGATGTTCCTCCAGCATGCGCCAATACGCTGCTTCTGACCTGACTCCCCCGGCATAGTCGATCGGTTTGTTTCCAAACTTGTCAATTGCGTTCACATCTGCGCCCGCAGATATCAGAGCGCGGACCTTATCTTCCCACGCGGCGCTGGGAACATAGTTTTTGAGCAAGCTCACTAGTGGAGTTTCCTCGGTGGGACCTCTCGTTGGGATGTCAATAGGCTTGAACTGTTGAGTCAGGAGCCGGATGAGCCCTACGCTGGCGTGCCGAAAGGTTGTGTAGTGGAGGCAAGTCAGTCCTTCGTTGGAATATTCTTGACAATCTGCGTTATGCTGAAGAAGCAGTTGCACAACACCCTCGAAGCCCTCTAAGAAGCAAGCATCAAAGCTGTTTTGTCTCCTGCGGAACTTGCATTGACTTGCGCCCTTGATTCCAACAGACGCTGGACAATCGGCCTATGTCGCAACCCGGCAGCTACCCCCAGCGGTGTTCACTCTTGTCATCGTACTTTTCGATATCCACACTTTCAGCAAGACATGCCTCAACTTTACGCAGATCGGAGCCACTGGTCGCATTGAAAAGATCCTCTGCCCGCAGATTACCGCCTACGCTAGATGGAGGTGCAAGATCAGTTACTGACGACCTTGGTGTTCCAACCGAGGGCACCGACGAGGCGGACTCCAAAGTGGTATGCATGGATGTATGGTAGAGGGACCTGAGCTCTCCTAGTAAGTATTGAAGTTCACTTGCCTTTGTTCGATCGTGTTTGTTGATTGCCAAAATACGCCGAAGCACAGCAGCGCAACCTTGCAGGAACTCGCTACTGTAGCTTGGATACCAGGCTGGCAGATTGTTGATCCAGTTGGCGATATGCGAGTTCACTATTGGAGGCTCCCCTCTGTTGAAGTGGCCGTTGCAATAGTTGGTGACGCCATCATCGTCCTTTGCACGAAGTTTATCCAGCTCTTGGAGTCCGCGCACTCCATCCAACTTAAAAGGCAAGAACTCAAACCATGATGCATCCGAAGGACCAAATATCGCTGCTCCGACTGACACCGTCACCGTAGCGGACTTCTGGAGCTTGATAAGCGCCCGGCATTTGTCGAAGCAGTGACACTGTGTCAGTGGCCTGCTGTTCAGGGAGAATAAAGCCACTGTCTCTACGTTTGGCGGAGGCTGTAATCATGGAGAGTCCGAAGTCGGTGGTCATCTAGCTCCCGATCCTAGAGGACCCGCTGTTCTCCCGACTATGGTATATGAGGCTATTGGCGCACTTGAGATCCGCGTGGCAGCCGTAGACGTTGAAGCCCAGTGCTGTGTGGAGGTGTGACAACGCACCGGCAAGGCCTATTAGCTCAGTTAGCAGCTCCATCAGCTTACACTCGTCTGGCGACACCAGCCCACCGGCGAGGAATTTCTCCAGGTCCATTCGCGCCGGGGAAAAGAGGATGTTGGACTGGTCTCCGACGACAACCGTTGCGAGGGGGAGGACGATGCGTGCGTCCTGGACTTCACATTCACGGAGCTCTTTTAGGACCCCGCGCTCACGCTCAAAGTCTGTAATGGATCTGAATACCTTGCGAGCAACGATTTTCTCAGACTAGGTAGGACAAATAATACGGGTCAGTGACAACGACCATCGTCGTACTCGTCGTACTCCGTTCTCTAGGGGAACATACCGTGGATGGCCCGTGGACTGAGCGACAATGACTGGCCGCGACCACCTTTTTGGTAACTCACCCAAAGCCACCACGTCTACAGGGCTCAGATCTGCCCTCCAAGAATGGTAGCTTCCAGTTACCATCTAGCCTCAAACTCTCATTCTCTACGATTTCGACGGGGCAGAAGAGATGTCGATTGTCAGAGAATAGATTTCCCCTCATTGGGCCTAGGAAATTGGCGCTTGATAGAGTTTGAACATCATACTCCTGAATATGTCGATCGGTCCGATCCAGCTCTGGATAGGGTCCCTTATGCGATAGGAAGAGCATATCAAAACGCGACCACTCATCCCAGCCGGATGTAAACCAGTAGGGAGTTGTCTCGAATTTGCGGTAATGGTGACGGTTATCAAATCTCATGACCATAACCGCAATTGCGGCGATGGTTATCAGTCCCATAGCCGCGGTTGCGGTTATGCCGCAGCCTACCGAGCGGTGCCTATATACCCAGCATTAGCTCTTGGGCGATGTTTCTCACTGACACTGACGTACCGAGTACACATGCAGCACAAAATAATGCCGATACGAAAAGTGCAGATTGACGACCAAATTTAGACTCCTGGAGCGGGTCGCTGAGCCATGTCCCACTAGATGCCGTATTAGTATACGCCCAAGTATATCGAATCGCTGAAGCTCAAACTGACACGATACTCCCTGAAATCCACGGCGCCGCGTCAATTAAGCATGTAATATACATTACAGGTCGGACGACTTCAACCATGGGTTGCTCTTCGGTCGTCTTGGGTAGAAGAAACAGGCACTGGCAGCCCCGCGAGCTGGCATTGATCATTGCCTGCTGCCATCCTCTCCACAAAGGTCAGTTCGTTCGCGCAGGGGTACAAAGACAGTTGCTTGGAGCTCTTACTGAATGATCGCAGCACAAGCAGTCGTGAGGATGCTGACCTTCAGCTCCTTCGTCTGCTGAAAAAACCCCAACTTCTCCTCGGACTCGAGCGAACTCCCTCAACGAATGAGAAATGAAACTGAAATGATGAAAAAATGAATGCGACAGTATCTCCACGATCATGCATAAGATACCTCCTGTGGGCTGCACTGGTCTGTAAGCGCCTTCGAGGGGCCAAAGCCTGGAAGTTCAAATTACAACCCAATGCACTGCTCGAGGAGTTCACACCCGGGCTCCTGCCACTATAAGAGAGGTGTTGCACCAAATGCAGGAGCTTGAGGAGTTCGAGCTTTGCTGCCAAACCGTGTCACTTGTCCCATACACGTTTCGACACTTGCATCTGTTGGAGCTCGTGGTATTATCAGACTTACCAAAGGAGTTGCATGATATCTTGAGTCCCTTTAGGAGTTGGTGGCTCTTTGTGGGTCGTTCCTTATCGTTCGTGATGACAGGGTGCATTCTATCAACCAGTCCGCCAATGGTTACTTGAGGACTCCTCAAGCATCCAGTATATCTAATCTGCTACTGGATCGATCACTTGACCTCTGCGCGGGGCTCTACAGTGAATATTTGGGAGAACGATAACATCTATGACTTTTTAACAGAGCATATACTTCACTAGTTGGAAACCCTGACGGCAATGAATCAATTGTCACGACGTGTCAATAATTTCATGTCTAGGAGACTGTCTGGCCCTGGGCAGCCAGATCTCGAGAACAGTCGTTACAAGCTCGTAAGGTATCCAGAATCTAGAAGACCAGCAGAGACTATTTAGCCTCCTGGTAGATGCAAGGAGATTCTCGCTCCGTTTTCGCTTTAGGTCTATTATCGAAATAGCATCGACGGAGATATATGGCTCTGCTTTGATCTCAGTCCGTTGAATAGCCTTCTACGCAAGCATTTTACTCACGAAACCGCCCCTCATCCATCCACGAAAACTCCCAGCTGTAGAGAGTGACTGGGCACTAACCATATTACATTAGAAGATCACCAGCTGTCAGTTTCCATGGTCGTTCTCCGCCCTAATGGGAAAAAATTATCGCTCCCGGTTCAGTTGCCGGTGAGCTTAGGACATGTAATGCAGCGACGCGAGGGGGGCTTTTGGTGACTAATGGCCACTCAGACGCTGCTTGCGCGGGTGTAGTTGGATTGGATAGAGCTTGGCTGGCTTCTGGATAACTGATCCATCTATGTTTGGAATGCTGCTACGGGGCCGGTGATGCACAGTCTACTAGGGCATACAGATAGTATATCCCCACTGGTACTTTCCAGCACTGGGTTCTTAACATACAAACAGTAGTTGAAGTGGCAAGAGCATGGCAGAGCATGCTTTAGAATATTGGATACGCCTGATATAATATATGCTATTATCACTCCAACACCGCAAGCCTGCGGCCCAGCAATAAGAGGAGATTTTCGAGGAGTACAAGAGTGTCAAAGAGACTTGCTTTACTTCACCCAAGTTGAGTTCAACAACGCAGTCAATGATTACGGTCTTAAGCGAGCTAGCTATATAGGTGTGATTTAGGCAGGTCATGCCAGAAGTTCTGACCATTGTGACCTTTTTGGTCCAATGGAAGTAAGCTTGCCCTGACACATTCCCTCAAGAATTGCCTTACTGTCGCGTGACATAGGTTAGTTAAAAGGGCACAAAAGACACGTTGAGATCTACGCCTTTGGCTCACTTATCTTAGTTTCGCTGGCCACCTACTTATTTTATCTAGCCATAAACCTTAGTACCGCTCACTTACAGTAATTCATCAGAAATGGCTACCTCAGTAATCCATTGCCCCAAGCGTCGGCGCCTGACAAAGAACAAATAATATTGCTGATCAGACGGAAGTTATCACAAACTAAGGGAATATTTTAGCTGATTTAGGTAGTAAGCTGTATTTATAGCAGCAAGCATGATAGATGTCTTGCAATTTTTTTTAGATGTCTAGTCTTTACCTAGTTATTAGCAGACTCTACTATAATATATCAGCATGTGTCTGAAGATCGACCAATAGAAGACTTGGATTCGTACAGAAAGGATTGTGGAGATCCTAGTTACATGATGGTCAGGAACACCTTTATATAGCCATCAGCGCTACTGGTTTTTATTCTCCTTGCAATGCGGCCGATTCGGCGCTAATTTCTGCGTTCCGTAAGGAAACGGCCGCCGGTTAAACTCATAAGTCGGAATGAGCCAGCGAGAAGGCGCCGATTCCTGACATATCGCATGTCTTGGCCGTAGAGGTGAGTCTTGCCTATGATCCGGCCCGAAAATGTCACGTAGCGCCTGGCATTGAGTCATGGTACACACTATATGTCCAGCAGAGTAAGTACAATAGGCATTAGAGGACAGCTTATTATCTTCTTCGAGGGTTATTGCGCGACATTCAATGTCGGCTACGTTGTTTTCCCAATATAAAAATACGATACGAACTTGGCCTCTTGGTGTTTCCGCACATGACTGTGCATTATGAGACTATTCAGTACAATGCAGAAAGTAGCCTTCTCATGCATTATCTGCACTGCACAAATAGCAAGCAATTATGCTGCATTGGCGAATCATAGCAATGTAACACCTTCGTGTTTGTGGGGTTTCTTCCTGTCTATATAGTGCGGTTGCTGCCACTAATTCCTCAGAATACGAGGGCTAGCCTGAACAGGCCCACTACTGCGATCGTTAAAAATCATAATCCAATAATATATCGCTACTGACATTAAGTGCTCCTGCACATATACGAACTTGCATTGTCCTTGCATATTACTCCGCAAGGATGTAACCTAAGCACTAGCACTGCAAAGTAGTTCGGCTGTTCTGACAGGCTCTCGTGATGAGGGTTGTGGCCCCCTTTCCAAAAATAATTATGATCGGCAAAGATTCTACTCTGTATGCTGCTTCACTTCGCTTACAGAGCAATTTTTGGGGGAGAATTTCCGAGATCTGAGTTGGGCTCAGGCTCTGAAGTATAAAAGCCCTCCGGATCCACCAAATCACCAGGACCAAGCACCAGATACGACCGCTTCTGATTTATACGCAGATTCCCTTGTTACAGGCAAAATGAAAGGCATCTCCCTCCTCGCCCTCCCCGGTCTCGCCTACGCCGCCGTGCAAGGCTTCGACATCTCCAACTGGCAGCCAACCGTTGACTACAAGGGTGCCTATGCCTCTGGAGCACGGTTCGTCATGATCAAGGTTCTCTCACCTCTGTAGTCGCACTTGCTTGGCTTCGCCGTCCCTAACAGAATTTTTCAGGCCACCGAAGGAACGAGCTTTATCGACCCCCTTTTCAACACCCACTACCCTGGCGCGACCTCAGCTGGCCTAATCCGCGGCGGATACCACTTCGCGCACCCCGACTCCAGTTCCGGGTCCGCGCAGGCCAAATACTTCCTGGCGCATGGCGGCGGGTGGTCGGGCGATGGAATCACACTACCTGGCATGCTGGATCTTGAAGCCGGATGTTACGGGCTCTCTGCGTCGGCTATGGTTTCCTGGATCAGCGAGTTCGGCGAAACGTACAAGTCAGCGACTGGTCGGTACCCTATGATCTATACAACAACAAGTTGGTGGCAGGAGTGTACGGGGAATAACGACGGCTTCGGCGAGTATCCGCTTGTTCTGGCGCGATGGGCGAGCACACCTGGCGCCTTGCCGGCAAGCTGGGACTATTATTCCTTCTGGCAGAACAGCGACTCTTATACGTACGGTGGGGATTCGCAGGTTTGGAACGGGAGTGAGGAGAGATTGAGGGTCTTCGCGTCTGGATAGACGTTGGTTGGAGGGTAGCATGAGGTGCTAAATAGGCACTGGTCGATCTCGTGCTGTGATTACACGTTTTTTGCAATCCAAATTGGGTGACCAGCTGAATTCAAACCACTGCCAATAACTATAAAGCTAGCTTCCCGCCCTTTTACTATCTCCCATAAACAGCCCTTCTCTCTACCAGCTCATCTATCGGCTCATCCTTTTTCCCTCAACAGCAAAAATGTCCCAAACACAAGATCACCAGATCTTCCCGTGAAGAGTCCATATCTCCTCGCACGCAACGCTGCGATAACGCGCGCGAGACTACCTTTGCGATCTTCACGAGCAAATCATACTTGCAAGAACAACCCAAGCCATAACCCTCTGGCTACAAGAACGCGGATAGCAGCGGCCGTTTTGGACCTTTCCAGGTATGGTGCACTTCAAGGTGCCGACAGAAATATTGCCGTACCTGTATAAAGCCTGTCCCCAATACTTGTATGAAAGGCAAGGAGATTTCTATTGATTATAGGATTATCATAATGGAGTATTTTATGCCTAGGTTGCTTTTTGGTGATTCCACAGTTCAATGTCTCAACAGACATTGGTTCAGCTTCTGTCTGCGATTGACCTCGCCGTGCGCTGACCATCGTTAAGCATAAGCAGACCTTCAGGCAGGAATGAAGCAGAGTAGAGTGTTGCCAGAAGAGACACTCAAGGCAATAAGATATGCTCCACAACGTTAACGCTTATTATGTAAACAAATTACCCCAAGGATCAGGAAATAAGCTTGACCTATACCCCACAGCACTGATTTAGCCGTCTAATATATCGGCGACGCCTGCCTGGAACGGAATAGAGCATATCAACATCTGCTAGTGTTTTAGCTCCACTTAACTTCCAGGCACGTCAAGGTCTTAGGATTTCATTTTGTCATCCTGTAATGACATCTCCGTACGTTTCTGTACTTCTCTTCCTCATAGTCAGCATCTCGTTATATTTACTGCACTTAACGGTAGCTGTTTTGCATGATTTCAAGAGGTAAAGTCATATTTCGACTGTGGGTCAAGCTATTGGGTCACCGGCGAAACATCGACATGAAATCACGGTTGCGGTGATGGGGGAAACAACAGAACAACTGTCGAATTGATGCCACTTCATCCGTTCTAGGAGACATGAATTGAGGGGCTGAGTGACGGCCCTTGAAATCCTCCTTGCAGGGGTACAGGGGAAACAGCATGCTGTTATGCTTTTATGAGCAGCGCATTGACAGTTATTTTTTCAGGAAGGGTGAGATCCTGTCTTGGGCAGGTTGCCCGTGGCCATGTGAATCTCCTTCGACGAGTTGAGTTTGCAGAAGCTATAAGTACATAGTGAAAGGAATGGCAGGTTTCGGATGAAACTTAGACGTCAAGTGTCTTGCCTTTCCAGCGCTCAGACGAGTTAACGTATGACGAGTCACTCAATCAGGAACAATAAAGAAATAGTATAAGCGAGATACCATGCAGGAAGTACCTGGACATGAATGATATAAGTCTATCCTGAACATCCATCCGACATTTGTAACCTGTTAAATAGCAGCATTACCAGTTGAGTTGTGGCTGATGTATGATTATATTTATATACCAGGGAATCTAACCGTATATTGTTTCCTTATCTTACATGAACATATAATATCCAGCCCAGCAGTTAGTTAAGCCGGGCTTGAGCCATCTCAGACTCCGCCTCAAGCTCAAGAAGATCCTTGCCTGAGGTCTGCAGCAGATCAGACGGCTCCTCATGCTGACAGGCCAGTAGAGCGAGGGTGGACGACTTCCATAGCGGGACCTGGCGACCTCTCCGGTTGTTGACGACGCTTAAAATGGCTAAGAGAATCGCAAGCACCTCAGTCACGACAGGGACAACGAATTACCACCATTGAATCAATACATATGGCACGCTTTGAATTGTCTCCCCGTTTGCATTCTGCTTATTCGGTCCATACCGAATATAGTCTGTCATAGCGGTCGCCATACTATCAAACCGCTCGGGAATATTGACATTGCCCATGAGGGCAGTGACCGCACCAGGGTTCGGCCATACACACCCTCTGCCCAGAATTTTTATGCTCCTATCCCACCACTCACTCACGAAAGTTCGGGAGGTAGAAAAGTTCTGCAGAGCTTTGAGACTATGATAGTCGACCCACAGCGCAGGGATGCCCACGCCCTTGTGCACGGTTTCGTTGGTGTAAACTTTCCCAGCCAGGCGTTCATTTCCCGACGTGAAGCCCCAGGGACCCCGCACGCCGAAATCGACTTCGCGCCGCGACGCGAACGAGAACTCGTCACCGTTCGCGGTTGCCCCTGCGTATTCGTACGCGGTGAGAAAGAGCGAGCACCCCGTGACGTTCGTGTTGTACATGTTGTAATAGCTGTCGCATGAAGAGCGAAAGCTTGCGAACCGTGTGAGCTCGGGAGATGTATCCTGGAACGTTGAATTGGGGACCAGGGTGTTGACATTCATTGTGTACGTTGTCGGACCGGAAGTGAGGACTTGGTGATAAACCAGGTCCAACCCCGTCGGCGTCTTCAGGGTGCACACGTTAACGGCGTCCGCGGGATCGTCCGGATGTTCACGGCCGCATGGTTCTGTTTCCAATGTCGCCTGCGTAACGTTCTTGCACTCGGCTCGGAACCCTATGGATATATATGATCCCGTCCATCGGCATGCGCCAGGGCAGGTGAAGGTCTTGGAGCTTTGGAAACCAAAGAGGCCCTGGTGGACAGGAGACTGCATGCCAGAATCCTGAGGTATGGACTCTGGCAAAGCCAGTAAAAGATAAGTGTCAGCCATGTTCAATCTTGGAATATTACCGGCGAATCATGGTTATCTTCGTAGGAGACTGTTAGCTGGCTGTCTATACCGCGAGTGTAGTTGTGCATATAGTCGAAGGTGGCCCGGCCGGAAGGCCTGACACACCGTTTTGCTTGATGTGTACGACTTGCTGGGTAAAGGATGAGAAGCCGAGCCGCAGAATTGTAATGTACGCGCCGATAGTCGCATTATTGGACGGCATAGTCGTAACGAACAAAATGGACCCCCAGACGCCGCGGCTCTCTCTGTCAAAGATCTGAAGATGCGAGACCTTCCGCCGTCCCTTCTTGAAATGAAGCCATTTGAACTGACTGATGAATGTACTCACACTGTGCATTAGCGCTGTAGTGTACGTAGTTGTCAGGGTCGATAACGTCGCGTTGAGAGAGACGCGTCCCGTCCAGGCGGATAGAGGCTTGTTATCCATGTGCCAAAAGATTATAGCAATGCCGATGAGGAGACCGAGGGCCAGAATTGAGCTGATCGATTCTAATAGCCATTCGCGTAGATGGGATGCCGTTTGCACTCTGTAGTGGTCGTGCTCCGGAGGCCGGAGGCTGTTCCGGGAACATGGGTAGCCTCTTATAACTGGGCTTTAGGGTCGATCTCGTCTGCCGTCATTGTGGCCGAGGATCTCTTTTTGAAATGTTGACTCTCTCGAGAGAACAAGACCAAGAGGTAAAGACCGCTGCAGTGATAAGATGCGATATTGCAAACTCGTCCCCGCGACTGCATGCTTTATGCTGAAGGGCACCATCAAAAGCTGGCTTTGACACGTTCGTTCCATGAACATGGCTTTCCGCAGCTAACCACCTGGCAAGGCTCTCGGTTTTCGCCGAGGGTCCCCAAAAAGAGTCTTAGTATGAATTCTACTCTGCTATTTCATGCTGTGATTCGCTTTCTACTAGGTGGACTGCCCTCGGGTTGATGCCAATCAACAGCCGGTTGCGTCATGTATGGTTACATTTGAGCCTGCCAATTCGTTAGGGGCGCGGGTCAGCCTTGCAGACTGAGTCGAGAGGCCAAGAAGAATATATTGGATGTGCCCCGTGATTAGCGCAGTAAAGTTCCGAGCAGGGGTCTGAATGATGACATGCAGATTTTTGCCGTGGGAAAAGAGAGTGATGTAACGGGGCCGTTATGCACACTGCAGACACATACATCTGACCATCCTGACCATCCAAGGCCAGTGATTTTTCTTGAATCATGATTCGGCAGTTTCTATTCTCTCTTGCATCTTATCCTTACACTTGATAATAATAATGCTCTGTAAATGGCAGGTAACATAATAATCTCAAGGATTGCTTAATCCATGCCCCGATTTCTCGGTCGAACGCAGATCAAATGTCACATCAGGGTCGAACCGATAACTACTATCAGCAAAACGGCCCCCATTATTGTGCAATCGAAGCTGTGACTTCAATTGTAAGAGTATTACTGCGAATGGTGTGCGGCTGAAGGCAAGGCTGAGAACCAATTTCCCCCAGCACAGGCACTACCTGACTCCGTATTGCCCACTTCGCACAGACAGGTCCACACCTTAGGAGCTCTCAGGGCGGATTTCTGAGCTGCGCATTGTTTACTTAATTAAGCATGGTAAATTGGCTTCTGATGTGACGTTCTTGAGGTGTGTGATTGGATCTGCAGTGACGGGGCCACGTATAAAGAGGGAGAGCCTCAGAAAGGGCGCCAAAAACACACCACAATCCTGAACGGCTCTGGCGAGCTGAACGAAGCCGGCATGACGGCTAGACCCTGCATAATTAGTGCTCTGAACTAGAACAGGCATGCCAATACGTGTCTCAGAGGCAATGGGCCCATGCACGCTAAACGGGCCGGGTTTACCCTTACAGTCGGCGATCACCTTAGACTTGTTAAATTAACCTCATGATATCTGCTCCAATCCAAATAACCCACAAGCGGGAACTCTTTGATAGTGGCATGCGAGTTTATGCTAAGGCACTCATAATAAATGGTCCCAATATGGTGGTGTTTGGAAGCTACTGGCCTCATACTGCTAGTAAAAAAGGAATGCCGTAAAAGCAGGTTCTTCCGAGTACCATCCATAAAGAAACGTACATGCTTTTGATAACCCCTCCTGCAAGCCTGCCTATGTTAAGATGTATCTTATTGTATAACATCCTTGAAGATACCTTCTTTAAATGCTTTAGTATATCTCTGAGTGCTTTTGGCAGGTAGATAAGAAGCAACAGATGTTTATCCTATATCGAATCGCGCAGCATAATACATCAATACCATCTAATCATATATATATGCTTACATTAGGGTCACAACTGCCAGCTTCACAGTTACCATATTATAGCACCATAGCACTGAAATCTAATTTAGTCGTAGCTCACATTTCAGGGAATATAGATTGGCAAACAGTATTTTGAACCAGTTGCAGTATCCTAGTCATCTCAAGCGGGTCCAGCGACACCCGGGCGTTGCGAAAATGATCGGCCGCTGATCAAGGATAGACAGCACGTATGGTAGGATTTTCTGTTCTAGCCGTTTCCATAGCCGTTCAGACGTCTCGGGCTCGCTAACGACCGTCTCTACGGAGGCTCTCACAGGCACAGTTGGACTTAGCCGCCAAATCGGGGCCGGCCCGTATTCTTCCGAGTTTTTAGCTCAGCTTGCATCTGGAAAGGATTTGCCCCTGACCAAAGGCCTGGGCGTGTTCTGTCTTCTTGACTGCTTTAAAACACTCGTTCTAAACCTCAGCCAGTAATCAGGTGATCATGAAGTCGCTCCTTCTTCCGGCACTCGCATCTCTCGCTTGCGCAGAGAGCACGATCACTTCCATGTTCCTGCCTGGTTTTAGTCAGGAAAGCATCGTTGCCTCAGTTGCTGGAAATGTAGGTTAATTCATTTTTTGCGTGACGGAGTACTTCGACTTTCAGAGCTGATTTGGCTTATTAGGATGGTACCGCGACCACCTACAGCATGACCTGTGCGGCTTCTTATGACACCGAGGAGGAATGCGGTATGGGCAATGGTCTCACTGTGGTCAAGGCCGGTAAGGCCATGACGTATATGATGGATGAAGGGGACGCATAGTACGCTTTCCAACTGCATTAGCACCACAGCTTGGACATTATACCTGACACCCGCCAGCTCCTTCAGCGGGGAGTGCACCGTCGACGGTACGACGGCTGCTTGTACAGGCAGTGCGACCGGGCCAGGCGATGGTCTTCCTGCGTCGCAAACTTACAAGACCTACGCCCAGTATGTGCCTGTGACTATAACTGCGGGGTCGATCACTGATGCAACGGCTGCGCCTACTGCAACGTCAACGGTCGAGGCAACGAGTACTGCTGCGCAGGTCTCACCCACTGCGAGTGAAGCCGCCGAAGAGACGGCTGATGGGTCTGGAGCAGAAGCGACTCCAACCGGTGCAGCCGCTCAAGTAACTGGCGTTGGGGCGATTGTATTCGGCGGAGCCGTCGTGTTGATGGCTGCGGCTCTCTGAGCATTTCGGGCGCTGGAGCCTCTTTTATTCACTGTATTTAGGATGTATGATTGGTGGCCGTGGTCTGTTAACTTTAAGAAACATAAATTAGCACTTTATTTGAATATCTCAGGCCTTCAATTGATCATGCGAGCATTCAGTATTAAGCACTTGAGGGAATAGATACGACAAAAGGGATGCAAGGATTGAGGATCTGCTGCTAGATGCCACTGGCATTTGCTCAATATGATGCCATTGCGCAGGTCAAGTGATGCCAAGGTGTCAGCTGCTGTTTTCCCGTATGGACTTTCTGCAATACATCACAGAATATTCCGCGAGTCTCTACAGAGCCTCTCAGCCAAACTACGACGCAACATTTACAGCATTAATAATCCAGGAGCTCCAGTCTCTGAGATAGCAAATCTTCGACCACAGCCTGACCCGCTGTTTGACTTGCGATACAGTTGCATGTATTGGTTGAACCATTTTATCAATTCCAAGTCCCTGGAGAGGGCCCAATCATCAGATGGTCAAATATCCGACTTCTTCAAGCAACATCTCCTTCACTGGCTAGAAAGCATTGGCCTCATTGGTGGGGTCCGGCATGGGATCTTAAGCCTCAGGAAGCTTGCAGCTTGCCGGAGCCAGAATCAGGCTATCTTTAGAGAGGCTGAAAGATTTGCAAGTACTAATGCTGTGATAATACAGGAGGTCCCTTTACAAATATATAGTGCCTCACTTGTCTTCTGCCCCCGGGAAAGCTTAAGCAAAAGAATATACTGGAATCAGCGGTTTAACTTTATACAGCAGGCATATGTCATGCAGGAGTCCTGGGACCCATGTATACAGGTCCTTGAGGGCCATGGAAGCTCGGTCAGCGCAGTGGCCTTCTCACCTGACGGGCAGACGGTCGTGTCCGCTAACGATGACAAGACCATCCGGCTCTGGGACGCGGCCTCCGGTGCTGAGAAGCAGGTCATTGAGCTTGGGGGCCATGAAAGCTCGGTCAGCGCCGTGGCCTTCGCAGGTTCGGACATCAGTACGTGCCCGCAAGAGAACAAGGCATGAGGATGAATTTGTATATCATTAGATTTTGCTGCGATGAGCTATTTTAATGTACCTAAACTTTTCTTATATTCCAAGCCAAGCTGATCAAGCTTGACATGTCGGACATACCACAAAGAACCAGTCTTGGCTAACTGTAGAAATGTGGGAGTGGCTTTCTGTTAGTACAATAGATACACTCATGACTTAATAGTGTATCAAGCATTGACAGCGGGATGATATACTAATAAGATCTGTAAATTAGCCTGTGACAAAGGAATACAGAAAAATACAGATAGAATCTACATAACTTATGCTAACGTGGTTGGTAAGCGAGCTGCGCACCCAACCACTTTTTTACATGCTGACGCGGTCATCTATCTTCCATCAGCCACCATGCCCCGAGCTCGCTTTAATTCAAGCCAAAATGACCATGAGAAGGAAGGTCGGCTATCACTGGCTGTACAGGCTTTAAAAAAAAAAGAGATCACATCAATACGCGAGGCAGCACGTCGCTTTAATGTGCCTGAATCTACACTA